>NW_027468609.1:5430913-5435913 GCF_046254945.1 Alosa pseudoharengus | reverse complement strand
GCCTCGTTGATGCGGCTCAGCTGGCAGTCGATCACGCTCTTCAGGATGGTGCTCAGACCCCCCCGCCGGGCCACCACCTCCGGGTTTTTCAGTGCTGACGGATTAGAGCGCGCGCACACACACACACACGCACACACACACACACACACACACACACACACACACACACACACAAAAACACAGAGTTCACACTCGGTTAATATACGTCTATGTGTATGGAGCCCCAGAGGGGACATGGTGAGACTTTTTTTTTTTTTGCTTGAGGTGGGAAAAAAATTTTGCATTCCCTCACAATATACTTTTGTGATCCCTCACAATGTATTACGTAAAATGAAATAAAAAAAGACCTACATTCCCACCATAGAAAAGTGACCCTTTCAGGACTCCATACTGGGCACCCGTGCATGGTTGTTGGTGCCCGTCTAGTTTCTTTGCATATATTTGCGCATATCTGTACATGAGTGGGTGTGGGTGTGTAGTTGTACAAGTGTGATTACCCAGCTCGCAAATGATGGCTATACAGGCTCGCACCATGCGATCTCTTTCCTGCAGTCCATCGTTGCCCACGGCGATGAGGGAGTTAGTGACTGAGCTCGGGAAGACTAGAGCGTTCACAGTGATCATCTACACAGAGAAGGGAGGGAGAGGGAGAGAGAGAGAGAGAGAGAGAGAGAGAGAGAGAGAGAGAGAGGGAGAGAGAGAGAGAGAGGGAGAGAGAGAGAGAGAGAGAGATCTTGTTAAAGCTTCAATATGCTTGCCGGGTAAATGAGATGGGTCGTAGCCTTTTACATAAAACTGAAACATGAATTCTCTGCTAGTGCAAATCACTAAGATCTATAAATGAAATGAAAAAGTAACTGATGAAGAATATATTGTTTGGAAAATCTCAGCTTAATATATTGTTTGGAAAACTCATGTCTTAAACTTTTCTAAAGCAAAAATCGCATACATGACACAGCAGAGATTTTTCCATTACAAGGCGTTACTCTCCCGCCATCATTTCCATAATACCTTGGAATTACAGACATTATGTTATGACGCAGGGGGAAAGCTTTGCTCTTTTGCATTTTAACTGAATGCAGGCAGAAGGCCGCTCAGATCAAAGAGTGCATTGTTTAAAAAACACCCACCCAGCAACCCCACCATCCACCCACACACACACACGCACACACACTATACACACGTACACACACACACACAGGAAATCCATGTGTCTTGCAGAAAAATACGAAAACAAACACTCCTTTATTGACGGCAGCATTATCAAAACAGAGAGGCCAATTGCAATTGTTTCCTGAGAATTCCATGGCACAATGGGGGACATTTAACAATCCCTGTAATCATGTAAATAACCCAAATTCAACTTTCACAGGCTGTGGAAGTTACAAGGGAAATTCTATGTTTATCCTACAATATTCTCAATTGTTAGATTAATAGGAATAAGCAAATAAAATATGAATACATCCATTTACAAGCTTCCTGACCTCATTTTTTCTCTAAACAGTCTCTACAAGACTGAAGATCAACTGTTCTAGCAAGATGTGAACGGACTGAGTGTGTGTGTGTGTGTGAGTGTGTGTGTGTGTGTGTGTGTGTGTGTGTGTGTCACACACCTCTAACCGGATGGCCATACGTGTGTGTGCCTTTAGATGTGTGGATATATGTGTGTGAATGGCAGACTCACCTTGCGCACCAGGCGCAGAGCCTGTGTTCGCTCCACCTCGTTGCTCTGCTGGATGTCTATGCATCTGCACAAAGGATAATATGGTTACAGGTCAAAGGTCAAAAGTAGGGCTACACAATTAATTCATCTTTAATCAAAATGCAATTTGAATTGCTGCAATTAATCGTGCAGCTCGCAACTCTATCCAAATGGTTAATCTGGTCACACCTACAATTTTTACATCCTCCTTCATCCAACATCCAAACAGTGAAGCTCACCTAACATAGCCTCTCATGCACTAGGGCATTTCTCACCAATCAGAAATGGTCCAACATAAACTAACTTCGGAATATTGAACTGAAGCTTAATTTTCAAAAAATGATCATAAAATCGCAAAATGTGTCAGACAAATCGCAATTACAGTAGATAGTTACCCTAAATTGTGCAGCCTCATCAAAAGGTCAATATGGTTAAGGGACATGTGATGGCGGATGCTATACATGGTTACTATGGTTACTAGTGTTGCGGGGGGCGGATATGGCCCGCAGGCACCCGTGGCTTGAGCCGCGAGTCGGGTGGGCGCTGGCGAGACTTCCAGGTAATGTCGTGGGTTGCGGGTGGGCCGGGTCAAATTCGCTAGATAGCAACGTTCTGGGTTAACATATTCACATGCGTGTGCGGTAGAAAGATTCCCCTCTTCTGTTCTTCTCTCCTTCCCTGTCTCTGTCTCAAATGCACATGCACACCAGAGTTGATTGGATACAAAAATACCCCATTGGAGGGGACAAAGCCTATCCATATAATAAAATTAAACAGTTGTCATCCCGGTCTTCTTATTAATTTGTGATTACGTTTTATGAGTGTTTTCACATACATTAAAAATCTAAAAAGAGAGAGGATGAAGGGTTGCTAAGGCTACTTTGTTTTTAAGTCCAGATGTTTCCCATTGTAATTGGCAGTTTAACATAGACTTTTAGACAAGGCTACATTGACTGCGTTTAATTATTTATTAGCCTATATGAATGTCTTGTGAAGTAAAGTAACATTATCATGGCTACATGATATTGATGCAACCACGTTACTTATCATTAAAATTAGGAATTTGCATGTTGGGTCGGGTCGGGTTCGGGTCAATGTTAAACACATATATTGTCAGGTCGGAACGGGGCGGATTGGATCTCCAAAATGGGTCGGGCGGGCGCGGCTTATAAAAAAACCGCATCACTCATGGTTACGCTTGGGCCCCGCTGCACACTTCATCACTGAAGAAATGTTTCCCATATTAAACATTATGAGGAAGGTTATCAATTTGACCTTTGTGTTGGTAGTGCCATGCTAGGTGTTCTGTATCTGTACAAAAACAAGTACGCCTTTTTAGCGAAATCAACACAAAGCCATGCATATTATTGACAAAACAAATAGCTCTTCTCGGTGAGAAACGAGGAACTGTGCAGTTCTTGACCACTGGTTAAAAAGTAACCTGGGGCAACGGGAGCGTAAATAAACTCAACGCCCAACAGTTTCCCGTTGAATCAGTCTCTTCCCAGACAGGTAAACAGGTGACGTAAGCTCATGTATTAGAAAAACAAGTGTGTGTGTGCTTGAACGTGTGTGTGTGTGTGTGTGTGTGTGTGTGTGTGTGTGTGTAACAGCCCCTTACACAAAGCAGTGCTATGCTAATCTGTGGCAAGAAGTGCTAGCCTGTGCTAGGCAGTGTGGATGCAGTGCTATGGAAGCTGGGGCTCTGCAGCTGTGCACTTGCAGTTAGATGATAGTAGTGACGCCCCACACAACACAACCCTCTGCTCGTTCCCAGCACCTCCATTCCTCTGGGCTAAAGACAATACGCACTGTTCTCTATCTCTCGCCTCAGCCTTTTACTTTTTACTACCCTCCTTCCCCTCATGGTCTTTCCCTCTAACCCAAAACAACTCCTCTCTAAAGGTTTCTCTGTACAGAATCTGCACCCCCCCGCTCTCATTTTCTTTCTCTCTCTCTCTGTTTCACACACACACACACACACACACACACACACACACACACACACACACACACACACACACACACACACACACACACACACACACACACACACACACACACACACACACACACACACACACACACGCCTCACTGATCCTAACATGAGCTGATCTATTCTTCTCTGGGCATTAACATCACGAGGTGTTAGTGGTGTGTGTGTGTGTGTAAGTGTGCACGCATGCGCACACTCTTGTTTATGTGGGGTAGTTGCTCAAACAGCATTAGTCCAGTTGCAGCCATTAACTGCTGCTGATTCTGACCAGCAGACCACAACAATGACATGAGCAGTGAGATATTTTACTGGCAAGTGCAGCAATAACAAAAGTGATATCTGAACTCCTGCCAAGCTCTGATATCAAACAGTCCTTCCTTTTAGGACATGTTAACTAACAGCGGCAGTGCTTGAGTCAACAAGCCACAGTCACGGTCTGTCTTCTCTAAATGACGTGTTAGGAGAGACTGTGAGGTGTCTCAAAGTAAAGATGGCAAAACATTCTGGTGTTCCTTTTCTTTTACAGTAGATTTGTGGGGCTTCCTGTCTGTATGCTTGCCGATAGTAAAGTTGGGTAGAGACTTTGACAGGAAATGAGTGGGAGAGTGAGACAGGGTGGGATTGGGAAATGATCAGCGGTCAGCGTCCAACCACTGTTCCCCCATGAACACTTAGATCATTATGTAGTCGAGATGCTGCTGCTTGCTCCACAGCTCCACCCCTCTGGTGTTGCTTGGGGCGTTGGGCTCTACAGCTCACCTGGCGATCAGGTAGTCCACCTGCAGACGCAGGACCTTCTGGAGGATGGCGGTGTCTCGGATCAAGTAGCGGAGCGCTCGGAGACCAGCAGCACGCACCTCCTTGGCCTCGTTCAGCAGGGCCAACCGCAAGCTGAGGGGGAGAGAGAAAGGGTCAGGCCACCGGTCATAATCATAGACATCAAACCAAAAGATAAAACCAGACACAAGTATGCAGCCTCACTGGACCCACCCTGTTTACAGTCTGTTATTTCCAGAGACCAACAGGAGACATTGTTTTGTTGTTGTCTAAACAACACACAACCAGATAACCCAGGATGTCACTGCAATGGTGCAACGATGCTAATGAAAGCAGCTACGATTCAACAGGCCAGTCTGTAATAAAACATTTCTATTCTTTAGTATAAGTATAAGTATATATACTCTTTTGATCCCGTGAGGGAAATTTGGTCTCTGCATTTATCCCAATCCGTGAATTAGTGAAACACACTCAGCACACACAGTGAGCACACAGTGAGGTGAAGCACACACTAATCCCGGCGCA
>NW_027468609.1:5165913-5428413 GCF_046254945.1 Alosa pseudoharengus | reverse complement strand
CCATATACAGCATATAAGCCTCATCTAATTCCATTCTTCTCTCCTGAATGGTTTTAGTATTCATTCAGTCTAGCATTCAAATTAATCAGCAACATCCATTTAAATGATCAACAAACAATTCGATAAAAATGACAGCCAGAAATACACAGGATTGCATGCTACCACATCTGGCAACACAGCAGCACCTACACAGTAAAAGCTTGTGTGTGTGTGTTCTGTCCTCCTCCTCCATGACATGCAGTAGCAGAGGCCAGCAGTGAGGTCAGTGATCTCTGTTAGCCTGGCTTCTGCAGTGGCCTCCTGCACTCCACTCATCCATCATCGGCCTCCTCTCCACTGCAGGCCACGACTACAGGACCAGCGCTCTCGTCTCCCCTGCAGGCCACTACTACAGGACCAGAGCTCTCGTCTCCCCTGCAGGCCACTACTACAGGACCAGAGCTCTCGTCTCCCCTGCAGGCCACTACTACAGGACCAGCGCTCTCCTCTCCCCTGCAGGCCACTACTACAGGACCAGAGCTCTCGTCTCCCCTGCAGGCCACTACTACAGGACCAGCGCTCTCAACTCTGAACAACTGAAGCTCATTGACCTGAGCAGGACCATGAGGTGAGAGAGGTGCTCGCTAAAGAGCTGGCCTTTCCTTGGAGACAAGCCCCACGTTTCAGAGATGCGTCAGGGTCTTGCTCACAAAGTACTCAAGCTCTCCCTCGCTCACCTCTACCTCCTCATGTGTGGCAGTGCAAATGAGACACGCGTTCATTTTACACTGATGCACACGTGGAAGTTTCCAGGGCTATTTCCTTGCCCTTTTTTAAAAAACACCTCTGCAATCTCACACTCACAATCATCAAAGGACCCTGAGAGAGAGAGAGAGAGAGAGAGAGAGAGAGAGAGAGAGAGAGAGAGAGAGAGAGAGAGAGAGAGAGAGAGAGAGAGAGAGAGAGAGAGAGAGAGAGCGAGCCCTGCATCATCTCCTCTCACACCAGTTAAATCACCCTTTACTTACAGGGCCAACATGGACCCATAATGCATCTGTTTACCCAGCCTCTCAGCCGTGGCCTTAGCCAAGAGATCGCAGATCACGTTAGCATAGCGAGCATCTCAGCAGTGGCGCAGTGCACACTACAGTTGTAGGCTCCTGGGAGCGAGGCGAGTGGATTAATCGTCTCTCTCTCTCTCTTCGCTCCATAGTGTGATATAACCACCCGAAAAACCACCCTCCCCACACTCAAACCCCCACAAGCATCAATGAAATATTTTGAATGAGAGGAGAGGAACATGATTACATAAAAAGCGCGATGCTCAGCTCTCTCAGTGAGGGGCACCGTGGAGAGTGGCGGGGCGGGGGGGTGGGAGGGTGATATTTTGGTGCAGTGCTCACACTGCACCAAGAAAACGCTCTCCTGAGGACTGCTCCGAAAATGGCCTGGTTTCTGGCCCTTGAGGCTCTCCCTAGTCTCTCTCACACACACACACACACACACACACACACACACACACACACACACACACACACACACACACACACACACACACACACACACACACACACACACACACACACACACACACACACACACACACACACACACACACACACACACACACACACACACACACACACACACACACACACACACACACACACACACAAACACACACAAACACACACAGATACAGCAAACACACGCACACGCGCACACACACACACACACACACACACACACACACACAGCACTAGAAAAACTGGAACTCAAGGAGTTCAGGGACTCCTTCTTTGAGACATGGGAAAAAAGGCTATTTATTTCGGTTGTCTCACATGAACCTTAAGCCAGTGTTTCTGTGCCTCTGCAGAACAGACAGTGTTTCTATGTCTCTGCAGAACAGACAGTGTTTCTATGTCTCTGCAGAACAGACAGTGTTTCTGTGCCTCTGCAGAACAGACCGTGTTTCTGTGCCTCTGCAGAACAGACAGACCTTGATGAAGTTGTTTAGGTGGCCCAGTTTCCGCATGTTGGAGACGCCTTGCTGCTTCGCCACATTCTGAAGGATTTCGCGCAGATTGTCGGCGGGGTCTGGAAGCGCAAAAGAAAGAAATGGAGATTAAACACTGGTCATGGCTGGAAAAAAAAGACACAGAACACTTTCTAAAAAGCATCCCAAATAAAATGGCCTCTCTTTATAAACAGCATTCAAAAATGGTATGTTTGTTTGCAGGAGTCTATTGTAGCATTCTGCTCTCTTCAGCACAAGTTGCAGAATGTACACAGAGATGTATCATGTATTTTGACAGTGAGAAGAATGATGGATGTTTCTAGAATCCTAATGAATTTGGTGCCTCTCTGTCACTTTCCCAACATCTCTGCTTTGATAAGAGCACCATGTCAAAACAGCAGCCCTTTCAGCCAGTGAGCAGGCCTAGCTACCAATGAAACAACAAGCACAGGAACTAAAAAGGAGCTCTTAGCAAGGGACACAAGTGTATTAAATGACACCAGACAACACATCACAAGACAGCACGCTGCTTAGCCATGCCTATTTATGTGGACATAATGGGTAGGTTGCACTCTGCTGATGCCGCCCCCCCTCCCCCAAAAAAAAAAAACAAAAACAAAAGACAATCTCAATTCAGATGTACATGCACGAAATGCAACTCCCAGTTAGTATACAGCACAGTGTAGCATTAAACACACTTCCCATTGTGTCAAACACCTGACTGCATTGTGATGCTATTGTGATGCTGGGTAGTGGAAGTCTATTGTGCCAGTAGATTTGTCAATATAATCCCATTTTTGCGATGATAAACAAATAATGTGCACCCAAGAACAAACACTCAAAATAGTAACGAGCCTCCAGGCATAGAAAAATGGCACTATTTCAATAACAAATTACTGATGGGAGGATAAAAATAATCCTCAGCCGTTCCATCTGACCTTTGGATCTGACTTTGGTCTGAGATGTTTTTCCCCTCTGGGAACTGGTCAGTGGAAAACAGCAGCTGAGCTGTCCGTCAATCACCATCCTCATCCTCCTCCTCATCACAACCACCACTATCATCCTCATCAGGGAGGATGCACAGCACAGGGGAGGAGGTCAGATGGGTCACCAGAACTTACTGTTGCCCTTGCAAGAGGTGGAGTTGTGCCTGCTGAAACGTTTGCATGACTTGCACTGGTGTCAATGGAAAGAGCCGAAAAGATGATGTTCATTGGCGTTGAGACTGTCTGAAAAAGCATGAGAGCTAGCAAGCCTGACATCAGAAAGCAGACGTCTCTTTCTTAGTGCATCAGTGCAGGGCAGTGAACCATGGACCCGTCTTGTGAAGGCCCTATACAGAACAGCAGTGGCTCCAGCACAACAAAGGCGCATGCAATTAGGTCGGCGAGTCTATGTGTGGTTCGGGGAAATTGTGCAACGCTTCCCTCAGGTTCCAGAGGAAATCTGGGGTAGCTCTTGTTTCAAAGAAGCCCAACGCAAACCAGCCCTGGAAGGCGCGAAGGAGACGTAAGCAACAGAGGCAACACAATTAGCCTGCTCCTTCTATGCACCTCACCCCCCCAAAAACACACACACACACACACACAGAGAATAAAGCATTGGGCTTCGCAAGTTCATTTAATACCCCTCAGGGTCTTTCTTTGATCATCTTCAAACGGAAACAGTAGATTCATGTTTTCTGTGTGTGTGTGTGTGTGTGTGTGTGTGTGTGTGTGTGTGTGTCTCTGGTGCACTGAACCCAGAAGCGGAAGCAGGCTGCGTGTGGCTTGCATGACTTTGTGAATGGAGTGAAGGAGAGGAGAGGTGAAGTGGGGTCAACAGTCCCCTCCCCTCCTCTCGCTTGCCGCTTCCTGCCTGGACCCGGGCCAGCTCTGCAGGGAGACAGAGAGGATGCAGTGATGTCACCACGTGGAACGAGGATCTCTCCCCCTATACTCTGTCTGACCAGCCGGGCCTTTTGTCGGGGATTGGGGGGGGGGGGGGGGACTGAACTGGCCTTTGTTGTAGGGGAGACACTCAGTAATGCGCCTCACAGTAGCCAGCCAACACAAACAACAGCGCACAGTCAAGTTGATCAGATGCCCCCAATTATCCTGGTCATAAACTAGTTACACAGAACTAGTTACACACTCTCACTCTCTCCAGAAAACTGTTCACCTTTAAGTGGAGTGTTCCTTTGACCAGTTAGGAGGATTTCTAGGATTTTTCCCAGAGGACCATCACTTTGACCAGTTGATTATTCATGCCCCTCCCTTACTTTAAAGACCCACATACTTCCAATACTTTCCAAACTTCAACTCCCCAGTGTGTTCTTACAGGGCCCCTGTGAGCGTGACAATGTCACATTAGAACTAAGCTTACAAAACTGGAAACAACAACAGTATGGATCAGGGCAGCTAAATAAAGGCACCTCCATTCTGAAGAACCAACTTCAGAGTAGTACCAACGATTCTCAAACACTGAACAAAGCACTGTCAACGCGCTCACACCTAATCCAAAACCGCTCACACCTAATCCAAAAGCAACAACTGTGCTCCAACCGGCCACGCACAGAGAGAAAGTGACTCATATTTGGCTGTCAACATACAACGAGGTTCAAGCAGCTGGATTGTATGAGACATTCAATGCCAAGTGACCATGCTCTCCTACAGAGATTGGAGCGTGGGGCTATTGTTTCAGTGTTCATCTTGACAGTTCTGTCAAGAACTGGTAAACAGGATGTGTGAGTCATTTCAAGTCCAGCGCAGTTCACCAATTACGCAAAGATCATGGGTCAACCCTGCCGAGACAAAGGCCAAAGGTGATCTGCTGCTTACCACAGCCGCGTTGATTCTGGGCCATTACTTAACGTTACTCATGCAAAACTACGACCACATCCAGACTCAGAAACAAAGAACACAATTTCTGCACGTGTATTGATGTGTATAGTCTTTCCTGTAACGTGATGTGATCATCAACATCTTTCTGTAGCCAGGGGGCTGGGAGGAGGAAGGGGTTAGCAGTGGACAGGCTGTTATCGTGCATTCCGGCACCAGAAAGCATGAGAGACGCAATCTTCATCAACACAGCTGACTCAGACGCATTCCCCTGCCAACTCAATTTGTGCACGTCTTTCTTGTCGCAGTGTCTCCATTCACTGGACTGGACTGTGCATTCCTCTTCGACTTCAACCTCCCCACGCCCTTCCTCTACAGAACACAACACCACTTGCACTAGAGGAGTCAAGACTACTGAAACACATCATATGAAAGACGTGGGACGGATGGCAGGCCACTCAGAGGGCAATGGGCACACTATAAACAAAAAGGACGTTCTGCACGACACAGCGCTGTGTGCTCACAGCCATTCTATTCATGCTTAGTATATAGGCCAGACGGACACCCAACTAGGCTAATCCATAAAGAGTTGACTGTCTAAGTTAATTGTTGATGTTTCCATTGTGATTTGTATTCCATTATCGATCTTGCAGTCCACCCGCATTGACCCTGGCGGCGGGGAACTAATGCTGGCGCGGCCCTACCCCGTTGCAAACACGCTAACGTTAGGCTACTGTGTCCGTGTTTACACCAAAGGAATGCCCATCCTATGTGGGTGTCACAAAACAAGTGCGCAGACTCTTGTATGTGCTGTCAACTGCAACTCATGCAGTCGCTCGTGATAGTAACAATAGTCTGAACTAACAACCCATATTTTTGTTTGCTATGCTGACTACTTTGTACAAACGTGCGTGCACCACGGCTTCAGAGAAAAGGTGATGGGCATGCACGCACGCATACCATGCAGAATATAATCTCTGGTTGGCATTCTTTTTTCATGCACACTTCACATCAACTTCTGGACATTAACATCTCTTTAAAGCTAACACGCGTTAGCTTTACAGGTAGCAAATGTTATGTGGCTTGTCTTGAGATAAACATTAAGGAAACCACCCGACACAAAGAGAACAGTGTTCACATTGTCATACATTCTGCTGGGCCACGCCTTTTTATATAAATGTTTCCCATACGTTAAATGTATTCAGTTTCAACTATATATTTTTCAGTTATGAACACGCACTTCAATAATATCATTCGGCTAGCTCACAAGTACTAGACAAGTTGGTGCCCTCCTTCTGTCTCTCTCCCTTACCTCTGGTGAGATCGAGCGGTACGTTTTCCTCCCCGCTGTCATTCCGTCCTGTCAATGCAAACCACACATCATGATTTGCCAAATTCGTTTTGGCTCTAACAAAGCACAATAACAAAGCATTATTTTTTCAGTAGTCACAGATTCCCGTGGCTCATGGAAACCGATCTGTCTTACCTCGCATCCGTATACTCCGGATAGGACGGCCTCGGATGCTGACCGCCATCTTTCCAGACACATTCACAACACCGGAAACAACGGAAATTGTCGCGAGAAGATCCCCTCCGCCCCCGCCCACCCACCCATGTCTACGTTTCGCACCCACCGACTGGCTCAGTGCTGTTGTTGCCATTTTGCAGAAGTGGAGGTGAGTGTGTGTCCTTTTCACATGTGTCAAAGAATTCCGTATCAGCACAATCAAACTGTAGCTTTACGTGACCTCATGCTAAAGGCCAGGCCACAGGTAGCTTACTGTGTCAAAGCTGATTTGTATAAAGGAAATAGTCATAGACTTATCTGCAAGGTCAATTAAAGACAGTTTATTTTATTTCATCTTTAAAACGACATTGTACAAGTGCAAATACTGTTTGCAAAAGATGCCCTATTCAGTAGTTGCTTAGGCTACACATAGCAAACGTCAGGGCCAACTCAGTGAAGAAAGGCATTTAAAGAGTAGGCCTATGGTGTGTAATAATTACATTTGTAAAGTATAATGCCTATGCCAATGTAGTTTTTTTACATGCAAATAAATGGTTTGATTTCATCAAAAGGTGCAGGTCTTCAAATAGTAAAACCCTCATTTAGACCACTTACACAACATGAATTCACTATAGCCTACATTTTACAGGTAGCCTTGTCATGGAAAAATAAGCTAAGTAGGCCTGTCCCAAACCACAGAATGAACAAGAAAAAATATGTTATTTAAAAATACAGTACATCGACCCTTCACTGTGACCCTCATTTGACAAATGATACAAAATGACAAACAATTATCCTGTTAGACACAACCAATAAATAAGCACAGCGCAAATAGTAAAAAAAAAAACATAGCTGAACTCTTGAGTGGATGCGTGGACTCTGGCACAATATGGCGTCCATTAGTCATTGTCATAGATACACTCTGGAAATGAATGAGAAAGAGCGTGCAAGGCAGGTCAGTAAGTTGACTAATTGGCCTATTAACTTTAGTAGTGAAACCTAAAATTGACTTGTTAATAACAGTATTATTTAAAATTTGACAGAAATATTTATAGCTGTCACTTTCATGAAATAGGCCTACATCACATTTGCATTTAACTAGACAGCTCAAACGTACCATCCCCAATGTCATCATAAATATCAGCATCTCTGTGTAGCAAAATAGAAAAAAAAATAGTTAAATTATTTTGTATCAAATCTCTTTCTGTGTGAGTGTGTGTGTGTCTGTGTGTGTGCGTGTGTGTGTGTGTGTGTGTGTGTGAAAACAGATAGTATTTCAATGTGCATGTGCCCTATCATTAAAAATGAAGGTGGCTTTGCGTGGCACTTACTCTACAACAATATGGCTGACTGAAACGTATCCAACTGCAAAAACAAACAAACAAACAAAAAAACACATGCACATAAAGATCAAGGTCAAGGTGAACTTTATTATTCCACAATGGGAAAGAGTCACACATATATAAGAGATAAATTGCTAAGTTGGTAATATGAGATAAGTTGGTAAAATGAGATAAAATGTGATATCTCTACTTACACTTGCCCTCTGAGTTCCTACAAACAAGTTTATTGTCCTGAGCTTTTATGATGACATCCAGGGTTTCTCCAGGTGTTAAAGGCAAGTCCTTGCCTCCCCACTTTTTGCAAGACAGGGAGGGGAGGATGCTCACTTGGTAGAGAGTGTTGATATCACCCTCAAACTGCAAGCAGAAATGGAAACATTTTTGATTGTGTAATGTGCTCCATCTTGAAGTGATATGACACACACAGGCCCCACATCACTGACTGCCAAAAACTAAGTGTCTGTGTGTTTCAGCTCAAACATACTTACTTTGAACTTCTTCCTGAAATCCTTTTCCTCCTTTTCTAATTTCTTCTGCCTCTTGGGATCCTTGTCTTCATTCTTCGGCTTAAATTTAGGCAAACTGACAGAAACAAAAATGAATGATATTGAAGGAGAACACACACACACACACACACACACACACACACACACCTGCTGATGGGAGGAGGGGGAGGGAAGCCTTGGGAGTCCACATCATCATAAATCTCCTCGTCTAGGGTTGATGAGGAGAAAGACAGAGGGGAGGAAAAGTTATTCATTTGTCATCAAATACATTTTGCCACATTATTAAATTAACTTTAGTTACACTTTAGACTTTGCACTTTGCCTGCATTTAAATTAGGACCCCGTTATGGGTGAAAGACAGACATGAGTAAAAGGTGGGAAAGAGAAATTACCGGCGTTGACATCTGGGGTGAACTGTGGTGGAGGCGGCACACTGAAACATACCAAGAGGAAATCATGATTTAATGTCGCCGATATCAAACCTGTCCAGGATATCAATCGAACGTGGAGTCTGATGGTTTGATTGTTTGAACATGTCATGCAGATATATTGTGATATTCAATAGGTAAAATCATGCATTGTGTTAGGAAACAATTGCGTAACTGGAGAAAACCAGGCACTGGTTCCACATCAAATATATCTTAACCTAATAAAACAATTATTCATTAAAGTCAGGGATTAGAGAAAAAACCCATAACGTCTCATGCACAGTTGATTAGCCTCAGTATTTATGGGTAGTTGATTGATTCATTGATTGGTGAATTGGAATTAGTACTTTTCAATGAATAATTAGGATAGTTAATATTAGAGGCAAGGGGTTAGAAATTAGTAACAGTATATTGTCCTGATCCATCTTACTACTGTGGATATTACTCAGTATTATGGCCTGGGGCTCTGAAGAACATCTGAAGGAAACCGCGCTTGGGAGGGGACTTGACGTCCTGTGGATCAGGGCTTCAGAAGAGGATGTTGGTGGAGTTAGAAGAAATATCCACATGACACAAACACACACACACACACACACACACACACACACACACACACACTAACATAAATGCTCTCACCTAATAAAACTGGGATCATCCAAATCGTCATATATCTCCCCATCTTCTCCAGGTGGAGGTGGTAAGATGACTTGAGAAGAACAAGAGTCACATTAATATTTCATGATATAACATATTTTACTGGAAGTTTTACCTGCAGGTCATTTTACTAAATGCAAGTCTTGCACTCACCTCCTTGACCATTGATTCCACTGAAAAGGAAAACAAAGATCTTTCACTTTTTACATCCTTTTCATCCAATTTCACTTGCATGACTTCATTTCATTAATTTCTTTTATTGAATTTATTCTAGGGCTGCACCATTTTGGGACAGATGTCAGACAGATTTCTGACAGATATTGCGATTAATTGTGCAGCCCTAATTTAGGCACTATTACAGTACATATTTTAGACCCCCCACACTATGCATCATCTGCCTTGAAGCAGTTACTGGTATTGAACCAGTTTGTTTTGTGCAGGGTTCCATAGTCTATTTGTATGTGCCTCTTTACCTGCCAGTGTCATGCTGTGCGCCAATGTCATCATACACCTCTGGATCATCATCAATCATTTGACCAGGAATTTGTTTTAAACTCTGGAAGTCAATGTCCACTGAATCTGTTCTCACATAGCCATCTGCAGTATAAAGTAGAGTTAAGAAGAGAATGGTTAGTACCTTTACGATGATTTCACAGATCAAGTCAAGTCGATAAGGTATACGGTTATACGGTTATATGATATAAGGTTTACATATCAGCCTTATGGATGTGTGTGTGCTTTTGATGTGTGCACATTTTGTTGGGTCTTGGTGTTTTGTTTTCGTGACCGTTCGCATATCTTTCTATGGACACTTTCCCCACCATGCCCCCTACGCCCTCTGTACCGATGGACACTCACAGGAGCCATCTTGACTCCTGGCAAGCCAACGGCCTTCAGGATTGTCCCCAATGCGGATGATGTCGATGGATTCTCCCTGCTTCAAGGTGAGCTCGGTCTTCCCACCTTTGCAGTCTACTCTTGCTTTGGCTTTATGGATGATTTGCACCGGACCTGTCAGCTGTATCACACAAAGACAGAAAAAATGTATCAAAGCAACACATAAAAGACACAATTATATATACATAGCTGCACTAGTTTCCAAGGAGCTTGTTACACAAAGAAATATTTACACTTTACTTGACAGTATTGACATAAGAGTGACATGACACTATCATGAACACATGACACTGTCATGACACATGAACCCTGACCCTAACCCTAATCCTAACCTCAAACCCTAATCCTAACCCTAACTGTAACCCTCAACCTAACCCTAATCCTAACCCTAACCTTAACTTGTTATGACAAAAACCGAATGTCACTTAATAACAGAAGCGTTATGTCATAAACGTTTATGACTTTTTTATGACACGTTCATGACAGGTTCATGACAGTGTCATGTCACTCTTATGTCAATACTGTCAAGTAAAGTGTAACCGAAATATTTAGCTTGTTTGTTTGGTATATATGTTCAAATGCTTGTGGAAGGGGCTCTTTGTCTTGTGCTATATGGAAATGGTGCATATTGCAAATGACAGTCCAAGCACATGTCTGCTTTACAAATTCACCTTGAATTTCTTCCTAGCGTCGTTTTCTTTTCGTTCACGCTCTTTCTGTTCTTTCTTTTCTTGTTCAATTCGTTTCTTATCCTCCTTCTCTTTCTTCTTCTCTTGTTCCTTTTCCATTTGCACCCTGTAAAGAAGAGGGGGAAACAGTTGCCATTAGGTTTTTTATTGTCTCTCAGGAGCACTTTGACCTCTCTGAATATAAAATATCTGTGTAATTATCACTAAATCAAATGTTGAATATTTAATCTCTGACACAGCAGTTTGATTAATTCTGAAATACATTACACACATTGTGTCCAACAGATGGCAGCATTTGGCAATAGTTATTTTCATAGTACACTTCCTTTTTGCCTTGAAACCCCATGGAGAAAATGACCTACCATTTGTCATCAAGATCCTCATACATCTCCTCCTCACTTTCACTGTCCTGCTCAAAGAGAAAGTCACAGAGAAGAGGTTACACTGTCATATTATGGATGATAAAATAGTTGGAAAGTAACAAAACATAGCGAAAGTAACAACACAGAAAATGAAAAAGCAACATTGTTATTAAGTGAAAGTGAAAGTAACATAGACCATTAAAACTTGTTACACAACACTAAAGGGAAATGAGTGAATTTATAGTTGGTAAACTATTTTCCTTAAAAACTACCAGTGCAGGGGTAGCACAAGAAGACCTCAGAACAGGATCTACATACGATAAAATCCTTTTTTAAACCCTTGTGTCAGCCACACTAAAGTAAGAAATTCCCCACAGAGTTTGTGGTGTACTGAATTAAGACATTCACAAGTTCCCGTCAGAGTAGGCTAAACTGGTCTCTGTCTTACCTCATGTCTTTGACCCGGGTGTCCTGCAGGAAGAAAGACACAATGTAAGCTAAACTTGCCCTTTCAGATGTCCAGTTTAGTTGCCTTCATTTAACCTAGTCTTGCACAGTAAAGCATGGTGCTTTTTGGGGACTTCCTTGGCCCAATTTTATAGGTTATATATAGTTCTGATTCAAACAAAGGCCTTTCAAATAAATCACATTTTACATTTCACTTTCAGTTTACAATAAATTTCACTTGATTTATCTATAAATGTCACAAAAAAAGTGAAACAATGAAATGCAATGCTTAAACTGAGGATATACTGTAGGGACGATAGTAATCACTAGGCTCAGGATCACAGTAAGCATGTTCCAGAAAAAAGGGAGATCACCTCCAGCTGGGAGTGGTGGGGGATTCATGGACCCAAGATCATCATAGTTGTCATCTGACCCAGGCTGTGTTCTGCACGTGAATTGTGTGGTAACAGCTTATTTGAAGTAATGTCACATTTTATGAAATATCAAATATGGAAAACAAAGTAGACTCCACACATAAGTTGGAGGTTACACAGCTGGCAGATGGCAATTGTACAGATGGTCAGATTCTGACCTAACAGTTATTTATCTTTGCACTGAAGATACCATAAGTCATGTGAATCCATAAAGAATATATCATTATTATTATTAACCCTTTATCCACTCAGCAGTTAAAACTAGACATGCCTCAACTATTTTTTCAACTGCGAAAGAAACAAACACTGTAAAGTTTCAAACTCGATCCAAAACTGACCAGTTAAACTAATCTCAAACATCAGATTGTTATGACCAACTGCATAACTGCTGCTGAGGCCACTCCCTCTAGCCCCAGTGGACTCACTGCTGGCTACTCACATGGCTCCTGGAGGTCTTGGGGGCAGACAGGGGGGAAGGGCAGGGGGTGTTGGCCCAGAGGAGGTGGCCTGGCTGCTGGGGTGGGCAGCCGGTGGAGGAGGGGGGCCGCTCTTCTTAAGCACAGGAGCCGGAGGGCGGATTTCTGATAGTGTGCAAAGCGCAATAAGTCAGGCAACAAGGAAAGTATCTGTTGTTGTGTTAGTGTTTGTGTTTAGTGTTTGTGTTTTAGTTAAGCTGTTGTGTGGCATGTGGGAACACTGACTTAACCCACTGATGACAACCTTTGTCATGGTATTAAAGTAACAAATAGATTTTGCCTTGTTATTGAAATATAGCTTTAGTTAAAAGACTTTGCACTTTGCGTTCAAATTAGGGCCCAAACCATACTGTATTCTTTGGGCAAAACTTCCTTGATTCAACAAATCAAGAATTATGGTACAGAGACTTGACGCATAGTTATTAATGTCATGTAACAGCTGTCATAGGTTGAAGCAGGTGTTTGTTCAGGTTTCGTTTTTTTTTTAGTCTCAGCAAAGTGCCAGGGCCCTAAAATGAAACCTTTCCCCCATGTTGGTTCCCATTTAGTGAAAAGCTTCTCGATTTTTTCTCAGCAAACAGAAAAAGGAGAAACCTAAATGGGAAGTTGAATGTGTTGATACAGGAAGTTGGGTTTCACCCCCTCTTGCTCAGCATTTCTCTTTCTGCATAAAATTCTGAAATGTTGACAACCGAGCCATTGTACCCACTGAGCCTGTCAACTATCCCATTTCTTTTCACTCAGGATGTCATCGCTCGAAAAAGAAGCAAGTAATGCATTGAGTCTACACAGTGCAGAGTCACACCTGCAAAATATATGTCAACAAGAGAGAAGCAGTAAGTCAAAGAACCACAAACACCAGTGGTGTGATGTCCGGGGGGTGGGGGATGGGGGGGGGGTAGTTTGACATTGAAAATGAAACCCAGGGTATAAATGACTTCAGCAGCACAGATACAAATTCTGGTTTGCTTTGGTTTGTTTAAGCAAGATGCAAATTACCTAATTGCCTGAAAGCAGCAGTATGTAGTATGCAATATACCACTTTTTGAGGAAACTTTTTACTATTTTTGGTATAGTCTTCTAAATTATAATGCTATATATAAGGTATATATAAGGTCACTTGAAGAATAGATAAATTCCCAATTTATCATCCCAATAATTGTCCCGGCCATTGAGCAAAGCAGGGCAGACCACCGTGTTAAATTGCCGAAAACAGTCTCATCTGTGAAGTTTTTGCCATTTTACATGCCTCTTAGATAGTCTGTTTAGCAAGACACCAAAAATCCTTAATGCTTTCATTCTTTCAGTTAATTATGAGTTTATTTGCATTAATCTTTTCTGCATTGAAGCTAATGTGTGAATGGTTGAGCTACTGTTTTTTTCATCATGAGAATAATCATGTGGTGTAACATTTGTAGAATGTTTTTAGAACTTACCGTCCGCCATGGGCACTGCCATGCCGTTACTGAACTTGTCCAGGTTGACATTTGGGGGTCTGTTGGGTTTAGCCGGGGCACTCCCTAGGGCGAAAATATTGGGCAAAGGGTTCCTTTTGGGGGCTGAGGGATCATCGCTGACTAGCAGCCCCCCAGGGCCACTCGGCTTCTTGGTGAGGGCTGGTTTCTGGATGGTGAGAGGGGGTTTGGGTCTGGAACCGACTGCTGATTCACCAATCCCCCCATCCTCCACTTTGGCTTCCCCCCTGTTGAACATGTTCTGAGCAGCGCGCACTCCCAAGGGCTTTGGGGGTCCAGAGCCCTCTGATTGCTGCCGGAACTGATTGAGGCTGCTCTTGGGCTTTTGTGTGAGGAGTAGTTTTGGTGGGCTCGGGGTGGCGCCGCTGTCCTCGGACTTGATGGTGTCTTTGAGCCATGGTGGCTTAGCGACTGCAGGGGGAGGCTTCGGCGTCGGCGGCTTGTGGTCAGCCACCATTGTTGTTGCTGCTATACCCAGTGGCGGCTTCTGCAGAGGCTGCTTGTGGAAGGGGCTCTTTGGCTCACTGTCCTGGAAGCCGTCGCCAGGCTTGGGCCTGGGAGGAAACTGTTTGACGAAGCTCGGCTTGGCACTGGTGTTCTCCTGGGCCACCTCAAAGCGGCTGGCCAGTGCTTTGGGCCTGGGCGACTCGCGCATCTCCGGGGCGCTGCTGGTGGACGCCGTGCTTTTCAGGAAGTTGGGCTTGGGCACCGTGGTGGAGGAAACCGCACTGCCCGACAGGCTGCCCTCCAGCACCAGTTTCTTAGCATTGATGGGGGGCCCCGACGATACCGTGGGGTGCACGGGGACTTTTGGCCGACTCCCAGGCGCTGGTTTACCGTCACTGTCACCGGGGGACGTCCCTGTGTTGAAGCGAGCCATTATGGCCCTCACATCTGTCTTGTTGTCCTGACGACATATAGACAAACAAACAAAACAACCGAAGAGTGAGCAAGAGTTAGTGGTTGACTTGTGGTCAGTGTCCGTGTTGCTCTACACTATGACACTAGCACTAGCACTAGCACTTGACTTGCAGTTCAGTAATAAGTGGTTAGTACCATGACAATAAACTTATAGTATCATTGAGAACCATTAGCCTGGAAAACCCAGACCCTAGTAATCTAGAAAGATTAAGGGTCTGGCCACGAGTAATGAAAATGGCCTAACTTGAGGGGCGTCACCAAGTATGCATTTGAAAATGTCACTGCACACAATTGGATAACACTACGACCAATGTTTACTGACTGATTCGTTGCAGCGCTGTTGTCACCTGTTAAACCCGCCTATATCAGATACACCGATGTGATTGGTTCCTCGCGATGCAAGGGGTAAAAGTAACGTGCATCGTTACTCATTGCCAGAGTGTCTCGCAGAGAAAATTCAATTTGTGCTTTCGCGAGAACTCTGGATTTCCAGGGTAGAGAACCATGACACAGAGAACCAAGAAATGAATTATTAAGTGACAAGTTGTTTTGTAAACAATAAAATAGTACCTGTAACATAGTAGTAATATCTTAAGATTTTCCCCTCTGTGACCCACTGTCTCTGACATAATCGGTTATAATTAGCATCACCTTTCTCACACTTCAGAGCAGGACAATGTCTTTGTCTGTGTGAGATTAAAGTGTGTGCAATGTGTTTGAGTGTGGTCTGCAGGTCTAACTCAGCGTTTGATGTGCTGGAAAATTCTCAAAGTAAATGTTTGACACAGAGTCAACATTGCGTCCAGTAAGATTATCTCGCGCAAAATTGTTGTTCCGCAATGATTTTTGCAATGCATTACTCTTGAAGAGTAACACTTCTGAAGATTCTTACCTTATCTACTTCTGACATAGTCCATGTGAAGAGTTCTGACTCTATAGAGTAAATCTAGGCTACAGTTGTCTGCTCTGGACCCCGCATGACTGGTCTGTATACAGGAAGTCTCTACAACCTACTTTGTAAAACAGGAAGTTTTTGCCTGGGCCAATAAATACTTGTCTCATACTTTGTTCCTTGTCTATCAAGTGAAAACCCCAGGCGTAGGGCATCAGACTGGGTGGATATTCCATTCAGCTTTAAAATAAATTCACATAAAATTCTACTTTTCTTAAACAATGTGTACGATTTTTAAATATTATCCTATAAATATTATAACAAACACACTTGTATTTCCCACATGCCACCATAGTTAATCAAAATGTAGATTTGTTCTCTGAATTAAAAACCCTACCAACAATCAACAGACAAAAACTGTATAGCACTACCGCCTCTATAACTTCTGTATATGATTAATAAAGAAATGCATTGGTTAAATACAACCCCAAATCAGAAATAGTTGGGTCGTTGTGTAAAATGTGAATAAAAACAGAATGTGATAATATACAAGTTTTATAAACCTATATTTAGCAGCAAAAAGGACATAGACAACATATCAAATGTTGAAAATGAAAATTTGGACTATTTCATGGAAAATAATATGTTAATTTTGAATTTGATACCAGCAACATGTTTTAAAAAAAAGTCGGAACAGGGACTGTTTCACCTCTTCATTTAACAAAATTCTGTTAATGTTTAGGAACCGAGGAGAATGAAATGTTGTCCCATTACTCCCCGATATAGGATTTCAGTTACTCAACAGTATGGGGTATTCTTAGTCATGTTTTTCATTCCATGATGCACCTAATTTGACAAATCTGGACTGCAGACAGGTCATTTTAGCATTTGGATACTGTTGCTAAATATGTACAGAATTCATTTTGGCATTGTTTTCCTGAAATATCAAGGTCTTCCCTGGAAAAGACATTGCCTGGATGGCAGTATATGTTGTTCATTCAGAATTGATTGTGCTTTGCCAAATGTGCCTAGATGCCCATGCTGTAGGCACTATGCTCCTCCACACCGCATCATAGATGTTGGGTTTCTGGGAACTGAGAACTAAAAAGTTGGATAGTTGGATTGGCCCTCTCCTCTTTAGCCCATGAGTCCATAATTACCAAAAAGAATGGCACATTTTGATTAGTCTAACCGCAGCACCTTTTTCCATGTTACCTCTCAGGTACAATCAGGCCCAGATAAGACGGTGGTATTTTCTGTATAATGTCTCAATACAATTTTGGCTGTTTTGGCTGTTAGAATTTTGGTTTTCAGTGGTTGTTCTGAGCTCATTCAATGACAGGTCTGGAAACAGGTCTGGTGTTGATGCAGTGCCATCTGAGGTCCAAAGGACCACGGCCATCCAATTTGTTTTTCAGCTCTTTCCCTTGTTTGCAAAGATTTCTCTGGATTCTCTGAATGTTTTAATAATATTATGTCCTGTAGATGATAAACTCCCCAAATACTTCACAATTTCATGTTAGGAAGCATTAAAATTACATTGTTTCATCAGTTGTGCACACAGGTTTACACAGAGTGATGAATACCCCTACATCTTGAATTTCCCCTTGGGGATCAATAAAGTATCTATCTATCTCTATCTATTTATCTTTACTTCTAAGAGACCCTGCCTCTCTGGGATGCTCTTTTCCATACCCAATAGTGTTGCCAGTTACCCTAGTTGTGAAACATTCCTTCATCATTACACAACTTTTCCAGGATTATGTTACCCAGGCCTGTCCCAACTTGCTGGTATCTTGTTGCTGGTATCAACTTTAAAATGAACATAATATTTACATGAAATAGTCAAATTTGTCATTTTCAACATGTTATATGTTGTCTGTGTCCTTTTTGCAACTAAATACGAGTTTAAGAGATTTGCAGGTTATTACATTTTGTTTTTATTCACATTTTACACAATATCCCAACTTTTTCTGATTTGGGGTTGTAAATAAAATAAGAAATAAATTATACCAGGAGGCTGAATACACAGTGAACTGAATAAGAAAGAAAGAAAGAAAGAAAGAAAGAAAGAAAGAAAGAAAGAAAGAAAAAAGAATAGATATGTCTGGAGAGATGGTCTCCTGCTTTATGTGACTTGAACAGCTGAAACTTTATGAAATTAGTCAATAAAGAAATCCTGCAGCTGAAACTTTTTGAAATTAGTCAATAAAGAAATCCTGCAGTTGAAACTTTATGAAATTAGTCAATAAAGAAATCCTGCAGTTGAAAGCTGCAGCTTAATTTACATGTCCAGCATGAGCATGCAAATGTTGTCATGGTATAAACAAACGCTGTTTATCAGCAATAGAATGTGAACACATCCTCACACGGCTCAACACTATAGTACTTTGCGCCAACAGGTGCGCCTGCACTGCCCAGCTCAGATGAAGGGCTGTTTGAGGCAGGGCGGGCCCATCACCAGGAAACACTGATAAGGCCCCAGCACAAGCATTCTTATGTCAGAGGTCCAAGAATGAGGAACTAACTGTGCTGCTGACATTTCAGAGTCCAGCCAAGCACAGAAAACGGGAGAAATGGCTGCCTGTTACCCCCCCACCCCCCACCCTCCCACCCACCCCCACCTCTCCCCTCTTTGGTGAAGGCCACAGTCATTAATCATGCTGTGGCTGCTGTGCTTCTAAATACAGGACTGTCTTTAGATAACTTTGTGACACTTTCTGGTTTAGCATGAGACTTGTGAAGTCATCACAGAGGAAGTTGGTTCGTTAAGTTGTTAGTCAATCATGTGCTCTCCCACAGCATCACTACACCAAAAACAAAATGACAAAGCATTGCGTTACACATTTCAGGTGCTTGACTGACTCGCATTAACAGGGACATAATATCACTAATGAATAGGTGCCTTTATATGCCATGCAAATTGGGGTCAAAAAAGTTCCCTTATTGGGTGGTGTGACTGTTCCAGTGGCACTTTGCATTTTTAATGTTGCTAGTTGCTACCAAACAGAAGATGGCAAAGAATGCTCCCAGCCATTATTCAAAGAGGCCCTCAATTATCCTCCCAGAGATTTACAATATTTTGTAATAGGAGGGCGTTTAACAGGTACTTCAAGATGTAACATGTGAAAAGACGCATTAAGAGAATAGATATGGTACAAATCCACTGTCTGTAATGGTAGCCTCTGTAGTTCATTCTGGTATTGTGGTATTTGGTAGGGAATAGGAGACCAAAACTAGCAGTTCTCTAAAACATAGACATAGATGTGTTAAACTGTCAATGATATGCTGAGGAACCAAAAGATGACATAATATCTTCACTCATTTCATTAAAGAGTACAAATGGATACATACAGATAGTAGTTAAACATAGATATAAAACACAACTTCAAAATATACTAGTAGTTATCTCTCTGGTACACATATTACATATGAATATGAACACTTTTTGTGAAATCCTGTTTGTTTCTGGTAAAAAAAATACTCTGAATGCCAGACTTTTTTGTCTGAATCACTATAG
Source organism: Alosa pseudoharengus (assembly GCF_046254945.1). Lineage (NCBI taxonomy): Eukaryota > Metazoa > Chordata > Actinopteri > Clupeiformes > Clupeidae > Alosa > Alosa pseudoharengus. The sequence goes on along the minus strand of NW_027468609.1, from coordinate 5,409,047 downwards.
AGGATATGTCATCTGGTGAAAGGTGAAGACCACAGCACCATATCAGCAAACTAAGAAAGGTAATTTGATTAAGGTAAAATAACCCATGTATTGCTCATCTGCCAAGAGCAAAAGCCTTGTTTGAAGCACACACTCACATAGACACACACACACACACACACACAATCCATGGCTTGCTAAAAGCTGTGAAGAACATAGAGGAGCCGTACTCACCATGAGGGGAGAGCTCACAGGATCCTACCCAGCCTCTACATGGGCTGACAGATACCAATGTACAATTTTACCCGAGAAACTGTGTTGCCTGTGTAGCCCCTCTGTAAGCAGCTGTGTGTTTGTGTGTATGTGTGTGTGTGTGTGTGTGAGAGAGAGTGTATGGACGTGAATGTGAGTGTGTGTGTGTGTGTGTGAGAGAGAGTGTATGGACGTGAATGCGAGTGACCTTATTGCCCTATCCTCTCTGGCTACTTCCCCTATGTGGTGAACTGTCATTACAGGAAGCTCTATCAGTTGCTTCATCTTCTGTATTTGCCTATTCCCTGCCTGCCATTCTGCCATTTCCATCTCTTTGGAACTCGCAAAGAGCCCTGCCTGTGTGCTGTTTCCCGACTCCCTTGCTCCCACAGAGCAAAGACACCCACGACACCACTGCAATTCACAATGAATTACTATGCAGTTGTATAAACACATCGTAAGAGGTGTTAAGAAACTGAGAGGACTCAAGTGAAGTGAAAAGGACGAGTATTTTAGACACAGCAGTGAGATGGTGTAGAGCACACAAAGTAGGTTATTCATTTGAATACTGAAAAGCTGTTTCCAAGCAAACATACTTCAAACAAAGCCTTTTCAAATGGTTTTTGCTTCAATACACTGAAATAACATTTCCTTCAGTCGGTGTCCTTTTTTAAGTTTGATGTATTACCACACGTGTAGAAGACATATGCTTACTCCACACACATGGTCTTCTATACACACACACACACAGACACAGACACAGACAGACAGACAGACACACAGACACACGCACACACACACATACACACACAGACACAGGCACCAGGGCAGTCAAATATGTCTAGACTCTTAATCCAGAACAGTCCAGCTGCATGAATCCTATATGAAAATATTTCATTTCCTATAACTTTATACATGGCTAGGCCACTCAGTGTGCAGTAATGGCAAAGTTCCAGACATTTGCTGACCTGTTCATTACAAATACATTTGAACAATGCTGAAATGAAGTCATTCTGTATACAGTTTTTGCCTATTGCTTACACTTTTTGCAGAATTAGGCACATTATGTCAAAACTCTACACGAATAAGACATAACACATAGAGATAAACAGCTCACATCTGCCAAAATGAATCATTGAACACACAACAACCCTTTCTAAAAATTATTGCAACAGAACCATACACACATGCACTATCTTGTCATTTTCTCAGACTTCTGTGAAACTCAAAAGTAGAATTTCTGCAGTAATCAAACAAAAGTAAATAAAAAACAAACATTCTAAATAAAGAAAAATAGAATCACACTTATCAATACAATACTGTAAGTGAATAGAACCACACTTATCAATACAATACTAGGGAATAGAACCACACTTATTAATACAATACTAGGGAATAGAACCACACTTATCAATACAATACTGTAAGTGAATGTACTCTAAACAAATAAAAATGTAGCAACAAAACGAAAGTAAAAAGAAAAAAACAATTACTGGAAAATATCACCTTGCATGCCATATCCACCCTTGAACTGACCCAACTCAATGTCTCTGCATGCCCCTTCCATTGCTTGCAAAAGAGGCATGCAGGTATGTTGGTGGTCATAGTTTCATTGGCCCACTGAAAATAATTATTCGATGGGTTTTAGAAATTGGGAGTAAAGGGGCAAATACAGAACTCTACACATGTACTCAATTGTAAAGTACACACTTGAAATGGTACACAATAACTTACCTGAAGTCTATTTGTAGTGCTTAGCCTCAGACTGTTTCGTGTTCCGTTTCCTCTGTAAGTGTTTTCAGGTATGTGTGTGGGTTTTACCAATTACTAGATGTGCTTGCATTTTGATGCATTTTGTTTTCTCAATGATAACAGGAGATTTCACTTTTGAAGTGTCTAATGTAAGAAATCATATGTACGGTAGTGTTTTGCAATAATTGCGTTGCAGATTTGCAAACAATGTGCAAAGCAGAACATGTGTTTAAGCTACAGTATGGTTACACAGTGTTTAAGGTATGCTACAAGAAGTTTAGGTATTGAGGCTTTGGTCTAAGCATTCGTTTTAGTGTGTAAGCAAATTTAAGACTGCAGTGTTTTATATAATATATAATTATTATTATATATTTATATAACACAGCAGTGTGTGTCACAGCCACACCAGACTCCCCTCCAGCCACACCCACTGCTCACTCTCCTGAAGCTCCCCTAATGACCTGCACCTGTTCCCAATCAACCTCACTCCCTACTTAAACCCCAGTCTCCCCTCAGTCTTTGTCCGGCCTCGTCTTTGACAACCCCTCATTCCTGTTTGGCGAGACTCAGACTCCTACCTGGAAGCTCTCTTAAGTAATGATGGCCAAATGAGGCTTTCCAGCCCATTGGTTCGCGAAAAGGTTCGTTTACCTGAAGCCTCATGTAACAGTGTGCTCCCTAGTGACACCTTCTGTACAAAGCAATGTATCACACACACAAATCTATTCATCCTGAACAACCAAATTGTCATGGTGTGGGCACACCCTTTTTATATTGCCTGTGTATTAAATAAAGTATTTTACTCTGCTTGTGTTTACCTATGCACACATAACTCACACACACATAACACTATTCAGTAGTTCTTTGGGTTAGTGATGACTGTGAATGCCCCAAATGAGTGTAAAGAAATCACTGAGTGCAGTGCTGACTGAGTGCAATAGTGTAGTGCTTATGGAACTGGGAGTGCAATTGTGTAGTGCTTATGGAACTGGGAGGGCAATTATGTAGTGCTTATGGAACTGGGAGTGTGGAACAGCAAACTGCAACAGGGATGGGACAATTTTTACTGATTTTTATTTAAAAACAAAAGTTTTTGACAGTATTTGGATTGAGGCGGTTTCTCTTTTTGGAAACCACTTCTCCAGCCTTAGAAAACACCCTTTCACAGGGCACCGATGATGCCGGACAACATAAGAACATAAGTGCCAGCTTATATAAATTGGGATATTGAAGCTTTTGCTTGTTCCAATAACTCAGCGGATCCTAAGTCCTTGCCAGATTTTTCTCTGACAAATAACGGTCCACCTCAATTGTTGCATCTGCGGTCACAATGGAGCTCTGTCTGCTGTTATCCACTGTGCTATCCAGTAGATGCCAAAGGTCACCTATAATTATACAAGGGAAAACACTCACTTCTCAATGGTTCACATTACATGACATTACAAATGTGAAAATTCACATAAAACATAGACTACTTACCACAGGTTGTAGATGGCCCAGCTTGTGAGGCAGGTACTTGAGCTGCTAACATCTGATAACATTGACACATTCTGACTTTAGTCTTGTAATGGCTTCCTCGGAGCTTCCCTGGACTTAGGAACCCTAGTTTTTTTAACCTAGGGTCCAGCAATGTAGGCATCGTCATCACACTAATGGATTCTATTTGTAATGCATGCTCTCTGACGCGACGGACAAGGTTGTCAGCCAGCTGCCTTGCCATATTTGATGTTATGCCCTCGGACTTTCTTGCTATTGTGTGGATAAGCATCTTCATTAGGGGAATAACCTCTGAAGCCGACGCTCTTTTTTCTGCAGAAAGCTCTACTGTGGCCTGGTGGAATGGGGCCAGGAGGTCGAGAGCATCTTTCATTGTATCATTCTCCAATGAAGTAGGAGGGCTTACATCTGTCCTCAAAGAGGCTAGAGCTGCCCCCACTGGCTCTCTCAGGTCATAGAGCCTTTCCAGCATGTTGTAAGTGCTGTTCCATCGAGTGTCCACCTCAGTAATTATTTTCAGAGTAGGCCTCCCCATCTGCACCTGCACTTGGGCCAGTCTTTCTTTTCCTGTTGTGCTGGTCCTGAAGTAGGTTACAAGCTTCCTACATTTGGTGCAAAGCTCATTTAAGCCTGGCACATCATCGAAAGACTTCTTCACAATTAAATTCAATGCATGTGCATGTGCAATGCATATTGCATGCCTAACATTCAATGCCCTCACACAGGCAATCATATTGGCAGCAGCATCCGTGACAAGGCACCTCACTTCATTTATGCCCCACTCCTCCATGACCATGGTATGGGCAATAGCCAAGTTGTCTGCAGTATGGGTGTTTGGGAAATGTTGCACCAAGATTGTCCCAAGCTGGTCATTGGCATCAATAAAATGACAAGTCACAGCCAGATAAGCCTCCATGTTGATGGACGTCCACATGTCCGACGTAAGATAACAGCAACAACATTGTCTAATTTTTCTTTGGCCTTCTCCTTAGCTTCCTCATACCGGGTGTCAACCATGGACTTCAAAGCCTGAGAACGAAAATATTAATTGTTACTGTTCATTCTGACTTTATAATAATAAACTACTTTAGTCTATTCACATACAGTACCTTTCTTGTTGGGAGAACATAGGATGGATCCAGCACATGCACAAGCTCCCTAAACCCCACGTCATCCACAACAGAAAAGGGTTGGGAGTGTTTGATGACCATGTTGACCAAATCCTCATCCACCATTTTCTTTCTGTAATCTATAACACAGTACAATGCTGGTGTATTGTAGGAGCCAGTGGCGTAACAATTCCATGGCAGGTGCGAAAGCGCTACGCGGGCCCCATACTGGCATATTTCGGCCCAGGATGAATTAGCTCTGATACATGCAATACACATTAAGGGTGACTTCAATTGTTTATGCAAAGGGCCTGAGGCACCGAAGTAGTTTAGTAGTTACAGATTACAATTTCAAATAAAAAACACACGACTACATAGGACCTATTACATGTGAAAACATTAAAAATTATTTTATTAACAGCCTGCAGGCCAGGGTAATCTAATATTAGGCTACTGCATTAACATCAACTCGCATGGAATTATGGGAACACTCAATGCGCTCAATGCGCCTCTTCAACCCTCTGCTGAAGCGTAGATTGCTTGCTTATAACCTCGCACTGCGCAGAAACAAAACTTAATGTAGCCTAACTTATTTAACCGTGCAGAAACCAAATAAAATAATTAATATGCATACAATCCCCAATATGCGCGAATTAGGCCATTAGAAGAAGGCCATCTTTCGTTGTGCAAAATCGTCAACGATGTTCCCAATATTTAATGCTGGCTCTCGTATTTTCAATGGACAGGATAGCTAACCCACTGAGCCTCTCCTGCCCCATGCTGCTCCTTAATAAGTTTGAGTTTGGAAAAAGATCGCTCAGCTGTTGCCACAGTTACAGGCAATGTCAGAAACAACATGAGAGCAGTACACACTTCCCCGAATGTGGATGTTACACTGTCATAATCTACCACCAGCATTTTGGCAAGTTGAAAAATAGATGACTTCTGTGAAATGTCCCTGCTATAATGGTCTGACAAACGTCTTGCCTTTTCAAGCAGTTCATCATCACCTGCAAGTTGAAGGGTCAGGACGTAAAGACTCAAACACATGACAAGTTTCCCGCATACTTGCAAATCTTTGGGAGAGCTGACTGATTATGATGTCCAGAGTTGCATTAAAAAGTATCTCTCTGCATCGGTTAAGCGCTCATCTTCCGATAGTTCGTCAAAGTGACGCTTCACTCTCCGTGCTCTAACATTCTCAAAAAAAAGAAGGCAGGGCGGGGGTAGCGACGGGCCCCGGGAGGTCACGGGCCCTGGTGCGACTGCACTTGCTGCACCTACTATAGTTACGCCACTGGTAGGAGCCTTACACATGATTTAAATAATGAAATAAAGATTAAATATTACTTTGACTAGTGTCTGGTCTGTTTTCAGCAGGTTGAGCATCCTCATGCATTGCACGATAATGCCTAAGCATTGAGGAGGTGTTGTTGCTGTAAGTCAGCTCTTTATAGCACAGCAAACATTTCACCTTCAACATGCAGATAATACACATTGTGATTATACAGCGATATGGTGAGGATAATGTGATGTTATGATAATAAATTATATAAATTTATACAAACCTTGTTATGAGCAATCAATTCGCTTCCAGACAGGAGAAGTTCTCCTCTTTCTTGCTGGCTCCATTGTAAGGGCTCTAGGTTTGCCTTTAACGATTGCACTTTAAGGCTTTCCCTAATACAGTCTAGTCTTATAATAATAATAATAATAATAATAATAATAGTAATAATAATAATAGCAATAATATAAATATATTTATATATAATAATAACACTACTACCAATATATTTATTATATTATGTATATATATATATATAATTATAATATAATTACGTATTATAGCTACTAGAACTAGATATAGGCTAATTTACTCTAATAATCTACTGAACTATGTATAATTTACTCTAATAATCTACTAAACTTAGTATAATGTAATATAATATATAATACAGGCTATGATATATAATGATAACTATGCTACTACAAACTCGCTACAACTCGCTACTCGCTACTACGTACAACCAACACTTCAACACCAATGCAAACGCCTACTGCAAAACCCACGAGAGGCGCGAGGTTTCGAACCACTTTTATCCGGAAGCGATACTCAGAATGAAGCAATGACGTATTCAACACAAACCGAGGCCTCGTTTATCATCGTCACGTGATTTTCACGGAAACGATACAAGCCTCGAATCGGGGCTTCATCTGGAACGCCCCTTTTTGCTCGACACAAGCTCCGGAGCGGTTGTGGCTAGATGGGATACAGCTAACAACGGAAGTCACGTAACAGATAATGAAATCTCCAGTGAAATCTCCATAGAAATAAACAGTATCAGGACAGGAAGTAACCTAACCCTAATCCTAACCCTAACCCTTAGCTGTATCCCTTCTAGACACCCCCCTCCGGAGCCTCGCTTCAGATGTCTCATCACTACTAAGTGTTACGTGCGAACTTTGTTGAGACCTTGTTGATTCCTGTGGGCCTTTTGTGAGTATTGTTTGGACTCTTCACTGTTGGTCACCTCCTGTACCTTGAAACTCCAGTGCTTCAGTAGTGTTTCCCCCCTGAGTGTTTTTTCCTTTGCCTGCCTTCCATTGGACTTACTAAACCCTGCCAGTTTGTAAAAATAAACCCCTTGAACCTGATTCTCTGTTGTCTGAGCCTGTGTCGGCGACAGAAGGCCAGACCGGGCAATGGAGCCCACAAACCAGCTTCCCGGCGACCACTTCCAGGATTTGGTTGCTGAGATGCGACATCCTCCCGTGCAGCCCGTGTGTCCGGCTGATCAACATAGTCCTGTGATGAATCTGGCTCCATACTCTGGTGACCCAGACGCCTGCAGGGGATTCCTTCTGCAATGTTCGCTCACACTGGAGATGCAACCCCATTGCTTCCCCACCGAGCGCTCTCGTATAGCCTACATAATTTCGCTGCTCGCTGGACGTGCTCTAACTTGGGCTGAGAGCATATGGAGCCAGGGAGGACCACTCACCGAGTCAGTTAAAAACTTTCTGACCTACTTCAGAGAGGTCTTCAGTCTTCCTGAGGGCGACACCTCCATGCAAGCACAGCTATACGCCTTACGACAACGCAAGATGCCCATTGGCGAATACACTCTGACACACTGAGCCAGCCCTGATTACAGCTTTCTGCCAGGGACTGGAGCCATGTCTCCGTCTCCGATTATCCACCTATGATGACGCCCTGGGCCTCGAGAGGTTTATCCAGTTGGCCACGAGAGTGGCTCACCGATGTGAAAACTGTGTGAATGAGCTCCGCAACCACCCTGCAGGTACCTATCAGACTTATGAAGACACCAGGGGAGATCAAGAGGAGCCCAGGCAGATTGACTCCACACGGCTCACCCTTGCAGAGCGTAGTCATCGAATGAGCTTCGGCCTCTGGCTATATTGTGGTACTCCTGGCCACATCACTCACTGCCCTACACGTCCTCCACGGCCTCAGGTGAGTGCTGTTCAAATGCCTCATATTTATTTAAAACCTTTGACTACTCCTGTGCTGGTTACTGTCTCCATGGCCACCTATTCAGCCACAGCCCTCATCGACTCGGGTGCGGCCGGGAACTTCTTCTCCGGCCAACTCTGCCGACAGCTCCAGCTTCCGAGGGTCCGTTGCTCAACAGCAGTCACCGCCCACTCTATAGTAGGCAAACCCCTGACCCGCGGACAGATACGTTTCCAGACCTCACCGCTCGAGGTGCGAGTAGGTGCTCTCCAAGTGGAAACTATCACCCTCTTTGTCCTTGAAAATTCAACTGCAGATGTTATATCCTGGGATGTCCCTGGTTAGTCAAACATGCACGCTCTATTTCCTGGGACACCGGTGAAGTTTTGCGATGTGGTGATGCATGCCAATCATCCTGCTTCCCTCAACTTCCACTTTCCCGCCAGCGACTGACAAAGATTTCTGTGCAAGCAACCTCCATTGAAAGCCCTGATTTGAATCAGCCAGTCTCAATCCCTTCAACCTATACTACTTATTCCGATGTGTTCTGTTCAAAACGAGCCTCCCAACTTCCACCCCATCGACCTTGGGACTGCACCGTAGACCTCATCCCAGATCAACCATTGCCTCATGGTAAGATTTATCCACTCTCCATTCCCGAGCAGAAGGCAATGACGGAGTACATCAATGAAGCTCTGAAGCAAGGATACATTTGTCCATCAACATCTCCAGTAGCCTCACCGTTCTTCTTCGTGGCCAAGAAAGACGGGGGTTTACGTCCCTGCATAGATTACCGTGCCCTCAACCGGATCACAGTGAAGTTCCGGTATCCCCTTCCACCCGTTCCTGCAGCCCTGGAACAGCTCCGAGGAGCCACCATCTTCTCTAAGTTAGACCTGCGCAGCGCCTATAACTTAGTCCGCATACGCCAAGGAGATGAGTGGAAGACCGCATTCGTCACACCCACAGGGCACTATGAATACCTTGTTATGCCCTATGGGCTTCGAACGCCCCTTCCGTCTTCCAGGGCTTCATGAATGAGATCCTCCGTGAGTACCTCCTCCAATTTGTCATAGTGTACATTGATGATGTACTAATTTATTCCACTGACCTAACTAGCCATATCCAGCATGTGTCCCTGGTTCTAGATAAACTGCACCAGTTCCACCTATACTTGAAGGCAGAGAAGTGCAGCTTCCACCAGTCCTCCATCCAGTTCCTGGGCTATAACATTGGACCCCATGGTGTGAGCATGGACGACAAAAAGGTGGACGCCATCTTGTCCTGGTCAGTCCCAAGTACTGTAAAAGAACTCCAACGCTTCCTTGGCTTTGCCAATTTTTACAGACGATTCATCAACAACTACAGTCGTCTTGCTACACCCTTGACTACCCTCCTGCACAAGAAACCAAAAAGCCTAGTCTGGAATTCCGAAGCCACCAAAGCCTTCCACACACTTCAAGAGGCATTCTCCACAGCACCTGTCCTCCGCCATCCAGACCCAGATCGGAACTTCGTGGTTGAAGTTGATGCCTCCACCATGGGAGTGGGAGCTGTTCTATCCCAATACCATGGTGATCCACCCCGGCTCCATCCGTGCGCCTACTTCTCCAGGAAGCTGAGCCCAGCTGAACAGAACTATGACATCGGTAACAGGGAGCTCCTGGCTATCAAGCTTGCCCTGGAGGAGTGGCGTCATTGGTTGGAAGGGGCAAAACATCCATTTATGGTCCTCACGGATCACAACAACCTGCAGTACCTCCGGGAAGCAAAGAGACTCAACCCTCGACAGGCTAGGTGGGCCCTGTTTTTCACTCGTTTCCATTTTACCATAAAGTACAGACCGGGCTCTAGGAATTGTCGAGCTGATGCCCTTTCCCGTGTCTTCAATCCCAAGGAATGCAGTGAGCAACCTGAGCCCATCTTGCCTGCTGGTGTCAAGTCAAGTCAAGTCAGTTTTATTTTTAAAGCGCATTTAAACATGCACATAGTGCAACCCAAAGCACTCCAACAAACAAGACACATAACAAGACAAACGATGCCGGATGGAGCAGCGTAGTCGCCAAGCTGCCCATGACATCAAGACATGACAAATACATTTAAAAAATAACAAATACAAAAAATGCTGGACAGAGCGGCGTAGTCGCCAGCGTACCCGTGACACCAAGACATTCAAGACAGACAACAAAACAAATAAACAAATAAAAAGTGAAAAAAAAAAGAAAATATATTTAAAAAGGGGAAAGGTGATGTTAAAATTAGTCCAATTTCCAAACCAGCTGAAAATGTCCAAGGGCAATGATGATCCGTGAAAACTGCACAGAGTGTCTTCACAACCGATATGCCAACAAAGTTCTTTAACGTTAGCAAATGATCAACCCGGTGAATTCACTGGCAGTCTAGAGATCACGTTAACGTTAGGCCTTGTAGACTGCAGTCTGGAGATCACTGGAAGCACAGTCTGAAGTAGTGGGCGATTGTGTAGATCCGCAACTCGGTGGACTTCTAACAGCGACCGTCTGTTACTCCGTGAGACTGCAGCTCCTCACCGCTAGGCTAACATTAGTCTGCAGTTGGCATGGCAGCTCGCAGGTCAGCAACAGCTCGGCGGCCACGGCAGATCTTTCGCAGAGTAGCTAGCCTAGGTCCAGCTGTCCTGAGAGATCCCCTCGACCAGACAGTGAAGTGCACTGTTCACGGATGGATGGATGTCAGAGGCCCAGTTAGTCTGCAGTTGGCATGGCAGCTCGCAGGTCAGCAACAGCTCGGCGGCCACGGCAGATCTCCCGCAGAGTAGCCCAGGTCCAGCTGTCCCGAGAGATCCCCTCGACCAGACAGTGAAGTGCAGCACCGCTCACGGATGGATGGAAGGATGTCCGATGACGTGCCCAGCTAGGGCAAAAGCTAGCCATAGCAAGCTCCCAATGGACAAACATCAACGACGTTTCAGCTGACTTAGAAGCAATAAAAAGGACTAAGAATAACACGAAAACTATCAAAAATAATGTAAATAAATAGGGAAAACATTTAACTAGACAAACCAATACAAAAAATAAACATGACATTACATAAAATTACGAACATTACATAAAAACAAACAAAAACATGATGCCTGACGGAGCGGCGTGTCTTGCCAGTGTCCCCGTAACCTAGCAACTGGTGTGGTGGTGAGCCCCATTCAGTGGACCCTGGAGGAGCAAATAGCTGCTGCACAAGAGACAGACCTGGCACCTCCAGATACCCCGGGTGGCCGCACGTATGTGCCTAAGACCGTCCTCATGAATCTACTCACCACGGCACATTCCACACCAGGCTCTAGACACCCTGGGACAAATGGCACCCTCTCACTCCTCCAGGAACGTTACTGGTGGCCTGGCATGACAAGGGATGTTCGAAGGTTCGTTGCAGGGTGTGCTGACTGTGCCATGGCAAAGACCCCTCGACATCTACCTGCAGGAAAACTTCTACCTCTGCCCATTCCCCAGCGGCCATGGTCACACCTCGGAGTGGACTTTGTTACCGATCTCCCGCCATCCCATGGCACCACGTGCATACTGGTCATCATAGATCGCTTCTCCAAGGCCTGCAAGTTGATTCCCCTGAAAGGACTCCCATCAGCTGCGGAAACTGTGGAAGCGATATTCACCCACGTGTTCCGCAAATTCGGCCTGCCAGAAGATATTGTTTCAGATCGAGTACCACAATTCATCTCCCGGTACTGGCGAGCCTTCCTCCGACTGCTGGGTGTGACAGTGAGTCTGTCTTCTGGGTACCACCCCCAGACGAATGGGCAGACCGAGCGCAAGATTCAGGAGGTCAGCCGATTCCTGCGGACCTACTGCCAGCGTCACCAACACACCTGGAGCCAGTTCCTGCCATGGGCTGAGTATGCCCAGAACTCCCTGCGCCAGTCTTCCACTGGCTTGACCCCTTTCCAGTGTGTGCTCGGTTACCAACCGCCACTCTTTCCCTGGTCGGGAGAACCCTCGGATGTTCCTGCAGTAGACTCCTGGTTCCGAGATAGTGAGAGGGTCTGGAACGACGCCTACCACCAGCTGCAGCGAGCTATCCGTCATCAGAGCCAGCAGGCCGACATTCGACGATCCACAGCCCCGGAGTTTGCCATTGGCCAGAAGGTGTGGCTCTCCACCCGAGACATCCGGATGAGGCTCCCGTCAAAAAAGCTAAGTCCCCGATACATCGGTCCCTTTCCCATTACACATCAAATAAACCCGGTCACATATCGTCTCCTACTCCCCTCAAACTACAAAATCCATTCCACATTCCATGTATCACTCCTCAAACCCTATCACTCACCCCACTCTCCTTCTTCTACAGAGCCTGGTACTGCTGTGGAGCCCCCTCCGCCGCTTCTCCTGGACGAGGGTCCAGTCTATGCTATCCATGACATCCTCGACTCCCGACGACGCTGAGGTCAACTGGAATACCTGGTCGACTGGGAGGGTTATGGCCCTGAGGACCGCTCCTGGGTCAGCCGTAGTGATGTTCTGGACCCCGTATTGCTTGCTGAATTCCATCGGACCCAGTCGACCTGCCCCTCGCAGTCGGGGACGAACACGGCGTCGCGGCCCCTTGTCCATGGGAGCAGCTCCTGGGGGGGGGGGGGTAATGTCACAGCCACACCAGGCTCCCCTCCAACCACACCCACTGCTCACTCTCCTGAAGCTCCCCTAACTCGTTCACACTCCCCAGTCTACTAATGACCTGCACCTGTTCCCAATCAGCCTCACTCCCTACTTAAACCCCATCTCCCCTCAGTCTACTAATGACCTGCACCTGTTCCCAATCAGACTCACTCCCTACTTAAACCCCAGTCTCCCCTCAGTCTTTGTCTGGCCTCGTCAACCCCTCATTCCTGTTCGGCGTGAAGAAGTTTTCCCCACAGACTCAGACTCCTACCTGGAAGCTCTCTTAAGTGTTACGTGCAAACTTTGTTGAGACCTTGTTGATTCCTGTGGGCCTTTTGTGAGTATTGTTTGGACTCTTCACTGTTGGTCACCTCCTGTACCTTGAAACTCCAGTGCTTCAGTAGTGTTTCCCCCCTGAGTGTTTTCTCCTTTGCCTGCCTTCCATTGGACTTACTAAACCCTGCCAGTTTGTGAAATAAACCCCTTGAACCTGATTCTCTGTTGTCTCTGTGTTTCATTTTGGCATGGATGTGAGTTGTTTATCTCCAAGTGCTATGTCTTATTTGGCTGTGTGTAGAGTTTTGACATAATGAGTCAAATTCTGCAAAAAGTGTATAAGCAAAAACTGTAATCATAACACACACACACACACACACACACACACACACACACACACATACTGTATACATTTGTGGGTTTGGCTTTGATAGATAAAATATCTATATAAGTATCTTTAAACCCCATGCCGCTGAGTTGTTGACTAACCGTAACCATAACAGCCACAACCAGCAGCTTAATCTAACTCTAACCCTACACCTATTTATCTTCTTCTGGATCAGCTGATCAGGGCTAAAGAAATGACTACAAAAATGTGGGGCATGTTACTCAACACATGCTAAAAACAGTGGGTTACTTATAAGGACTAATTGTTGTTCTATCTAAATGTTTTTGTGCCATGTGCCATTTCCACCCTTGAACTGACCCAACTCAATGTCTCTGCATGCCCCTTCCATTGCTTGCAAAAGAGGCATGCAGGTATGTTGGTTGTCATAGTTTCATTGGCCCACTGAAAATAATTATTCGATAGGTTTTAGAAATTGGGAGTAAAGGGGCAAATACAGACCTCTACACATGTACTCAATTGTAAAGTACACACTTGAAATGGTACACTTACCTGAAGTCTATTTGTAGTGCTTAGCCTCAGACTGTTTGGTGTTCCATTTCCTCTTTAAGTGTTTTCAGGTATGTGTGTGGGTTTTACCAATTACTAGATTTTGTTTTCTCAATGATAACAGGAGATTTCACTTTTGAACTAAGTGTCTAATGTAAGAAATCATATGTACGGTAGTGTTTTGCAATTGTTGCAAAAGTGTTTTGCACTTAGTTAAAAAATGTAGGGCATGTTACTCAACATGCTAAAAACAGTGGGTTGCTTAAGGACTAATTGTTGTTGTTGTTGTCATGTACCATAAGAGACGGTTGATAAATGCATTTATGTATAAGATCTTTGGTACCATTTTAAGCTTCTTAAATATTCTTTAAGTAGGCTAATGATAACAGGCAGATTAATGGATTCAACATAGGCAAAGCCAAATAAAATAGTTGGACAAATGTGTATCATACTGTAAATATGATTTTTATTGCTGGTTCATTATCAGTAGATTTACATGATCTCATGTTCTCCATCCAAAAATAAACTCCTTGTGCATAGGTACTACTCAGTCTCAGAGGCTGTCTGAGTCGATGCAAGCCTGGGCCCCTAGTTGTTTTGTGACAGTGAAGTGTTTGATGGGGTTCATTCCACATAGGTATGATTTAAGAAACAGATGGTATCTCCACAAGTACAGGTCACAGCTCTCAGCCAACAACATATGAAGAATTGCTGTCAGAGCACTCGGTGATATATTTCAAGAAAACAAGCAAATGCTCTTTTCAGTATCAGATTTAGACTTTGAGTCAAACTGTAGCCTTCCATGCAACTTCTTCAGTCAAGATTTCCATTTAGTTGTATGTGGTTTATTATAGGTTATTACATAATACAGATCTCATAGTACAGGAGGAACATAAACAGAAGGAATAAAAGTGAACCGTGAGACATGAAAAAAAATTAATAGAGAAGCTGATAATAGCTGGTAATTTCATTTTATTTAGCTTGTACTATTGTATTCCATCCGTCCTCGTCTAATGTCCTCCCCAGGAAGCAGTTGGCAGCTGACTGCAGATCAGATCTGGTCCTCCAGAGTCTCCTCATGGTCCAATTCAGGGCCAAACCCCAGATCTGTTCTGAAGTCAGCTGCAACCTGGGAGTCCTGTGGAATTCTACAGCTGCTCTTCAGCCTGGATGTCTCTCCAGCTTTGTCTATCTAGTCCTCCGCCCTCTACTCCTCCGGCCGGTGGTAGAGGTAGCTGTCGGCGCCCCCCGTGTCGTAGCCGTGGTCGGTGGCCCCGCCGTCCTCCGGGCAGTGGATTCCCAGGGTCCTCTGGAGCTTCTCCTCCTGCTGCCGTAGCTCCATGGAGTCCACCAGGTCATGGATGTTAGCCAGCGACCACATGGGAGAGGGGAACCAGGCCTTCACATCGCTGTCCTTGCCCACCACCACCATGCTGAAGTAGTCCTTGTTAATCTTCAGCTGGTCCCGGAGGCCGTTCACCACGTCTTGAGACAGAGGCTCTTTCTCAGTCTGGCTTTTTCCTGCCCAGGAAGAGGAATGTGGTAAATGCTGAGAGCACAGTCTTAACCTCAACTTCTCTTATCACACATGCATGTGTTGAAAATAGCAGTTTGAACAAATCTCCGATTTACATAAAGCTATATAAATTAGTCCTGACATGAATTACAGAAGTGCACATATTCTGGTATCTTACCATTGAGTGGAAACAACTCCACTGTTCCAGAAGCGGTTTGTCCTGACCCAATTAATTTCAGCATGGCAAAATGGCGGATACCTGCAGGTACATAACAAGGAGCTCATGTGTTGCTATGCAACATGAAGTATTCTGATCTTTATAAGGTCACTAGGCAGCAACTATTCTGAATTAACATTGAACTATATAAATGACAGTAATTGACCACAAATGAATGCTCTTACTAAAAAGTCAAAATGGTGCTGCTGCTCAAAGGTACAATAAGCATGTTGAGTTGTCCTGCATAATGCTGCTGCTCAAAGGTACAATAAGCATGTTGAGTTGTCCTGCATAATGAGTGACACTGGGACACTCTTGTCTTCTCATGGGTCTCGCAATTAGTACTGACCTACATGAATACCAATAGATCCAATATATCTAAAAATTTTCTTGCTGAAAGACAAAATGGTATTGCTGCTCAAAAGTACACTATGCATGTTGTGTCCTTAATAAGTGGCTCACCCATGGGACACTCCTGTCCCCTCATGGCCAGCAGCTGCTGCTGATATGAGTAGTCATCCTCAGATGGAGCAGAGATGATCAGGAGCCTTCGCTTAGACATGAACCTGGAGATAGATTAATAATAATAATAATAATAATATAATAATAAGCTTTATTTGTATAGCACCTTTCATACACAGAATGCAGCTCAAAGTGCTTTACATTTGGAGCATGTAACACAATAACAGTCAGTCAGTCATTATCAATCACTTTCACTTTTCTTCATTGCTGTGGCCGTTTATGATCCAATCAGCAACATATCAGAAATACTATTATACTACTATGGACATATAAAGGCTTTGCTGACAAATGCCTAGGCTAACAAATGCTTAGGCCCCGTCCAAGCAGCCAGCCTTAGCTTGAAAATTAGCCTAGAAGATTGACATACATAGTGTCAAAGGCTCAGTGAAACAATGCTTTGTGCGTTTGCTTGTGGCCACATTGGCTCACTGCAAGCATTTCACTCCTGATGAGCCTTTAACTCCACAGTAGGTTGACATACACCAAAGGAAAGGGAAGTAAAGCACCTATAAGTTCTGCATGTCAGCCGTCAACATGTATTTGTCTCACAGGAAAAATGTGGAAAAATGTTCACTCCAAAGCAGCTGTATTTTTCCAGGACATCTGTGCATGTACTGTAAACCAATGGGGTCATGGGAGTGGCTGTGCAGTGGAGTGGATGTGTTTGTGCTCTCTGTGCACAAGATGTAATTTCTGTCTGAAAAAATTACTTGACTGTGGCCTTTCACTGCATACTCAGGCATTCGGGACACACTCAATTAAACAGACGTGAAAGAAAAGCGAAGTGCAGGAAATTTCATGCAGTGCATCGAGTTGTCAACTCAACTTGTTAAATGGTATCTAACAGTATATAAAACTGGGCCAAAATATCTCTATGTTAGGTTTTAAAGACAGTGTGTTTACATTCAGTAAATTCTATATTTTAGCTTAAAAAGGTATGACAGAAAAACATACAACATTGCTGTGCTGCATTTAAATGTATCTCTTATTACAGAGGTACTACAGGACCCACTTCCACAATTCACTGGGCCAGGTGTGGGGTGGCCTGTGGTGGAGGATGGTTAGGTGGTTACCTGAGTAGGGAGTTCTGGGCTGCGCTGGAGCCAGAGCAGGTGGATGGGGCCCCTCTCTCCTGCTCCTTCTCAGGCTGTCTGGAGGGGAAGGTGTCTATGAGCTGGCTGAGGTCCGCTGCAGCTGCTGGTTTCTTAAAAGACCTCTGCAGCAACGTGAAACAACATTTTATTTCATACAATATGCATTAAAAGATACTTGCATAGATTAGCTATTAGTGATATTGTATGTTTCTTTGATATGTTCCAATGAAATATACAGAAATATGATAGTCCCTGTACAGGCATGACTGAATGGTTAAATAGTGTGATGTAGCTTGACCTTACCTTAGGTTTTAAATCATAGTCTGTGACCACCATCGAGAATTCTTTTGTAGTTACTCCATACTCTTTCAGCATCTGAGCAATCAAATCAGGATCTGCCATCCTATCAGGTTGAGCCTCTAAAGGGGTTTCAGAATCTGAAACATAATACAGTGTTGTTTATGTCACACCAATCACACCACAATTACAGACATGTTTCTGAGAGAAAACATGTGCTCACCTCAGTTCCCAAATAAACAGTCAATCATGCTCAGTTTGTATGTGCATAATAGTGCTGCGCAAGCTACATAAAAAGCAGACGATCACATAACACATTCCACATGAGGGCTCAGATATATTACCCAACTGATAGTGTTGGAGGTTCAGTATGGCGTTTGACTCTGATCCCAGTATGGAGAGCATGGAGACCTTCCTCATAGCTAGGGCACACTGATGCTGCTCGTTTAGCTCCTTCTGTTTTTCATAAGGGGCCTCCACATTACTGGGGGCTGAGATGATCTGAGAAGAAAAGGAACACAGAATTTATTCCAGAAACTGTTTTGCCATATTTATCAGATATCCACTGACCTATATTGTACTAAATGCTAAATAACAATGTTTGTACTACCTTTTACTACTAATGAATTTGACAGGTATTAACACATTATCTTATATTATAAATGAAGAGGCAACTAATGCTAAGAGTGATCTATACAGTGTTGAATCCTCACCATTAACCTCCTTTTCCCCTGGAATTTCTGTAGGAAGTCTTTGAGGATTCCTCCCTCTGTCTGATGTGCATCTTTTCCTGATCTCTTCCCCCCTCTCTTCCCCTTCTTTTTTCTGTCCTTCTTTCCTTTCCTTTTCTTTTTGGATTTGGACTCCTCGTTCTTCTGATCCCCTGCTGTTTGGTCACTGGTTTTACCCCCATCTTTCGCTTCCTCCACATCTGTGGCGGCTTCATGCTTGCTCCCTTTTCGCTTTCCGTTCCTACTCCCAGTTCCTCTCTGGTTGTCTTTGGCATCACTAGTGTATGGCAGCGGGGAATCGGCTCCTTTTGGCTCGGCTGGTGCTTGGCGGATGACATACCTGGAGTGCCCATTGAGTATGTCCTGGATTTTACTCCGCAGAGCCACCTTCTTGTCGACGGGCTTGCGTTGGTTGGCGTTGACCGTCGCAACATTACCTTGCCTCTGGGGACTGAAGACTCTCCTTCTGACAGCGGTCGGCTTCTTCGCCACCAGCCTCTTCTTGATGATCTTGCACTTCTCAGTGGAGGCCTTCCGGGCCACCTTCTCCAGCTTCCGCGCCGGCAGCTGGTCGATCACCTCTAGGATGGCCGCAACTCGGACGGGATAGGGGAAACGCTCGCCCACCTTGAGATTCTTCTTGAGGATGAGCATGGAGAAGGTCTGGTCCTCGATCTGCAGGTAGTGGAGCAGTTTGGTCACCATGTCCGAGTCTAAGCTCTCCTCCGTGACGTCCCCCTGTGTGCTGATTCGCCGTAGTTTGCCTTCCATCATGGCGTTCTGGATGATGGTGACGACGAGGGTGTTCCTCTCAGCCAGGCGGCAGTTGAGCCCCTCTGGCTCCATGTCCTGGATTTGCTTCTCCATCATGAGAAGGTAGTTGTCCGTGTGGGAGGGGGCCGTGATCACCCACAGGCGGTGCTTTCCGGCAAACTCGGCCAGGAAGTCCAGCTCCGGGGCCAATCCACCGTTCCTTTCTCCAGATCGGTCCACCCTAGGGTTCACCTGGTGGAAAGATCCGGAAGATCCAGAAGAGCCATCCCTCGAGTTGGACCTCCTGCCCTTTAATGCTTCAGAGTCAGCCAGCACTGTGCTGTGTATCCAGAATGCAATCAAAGCCAGGAGGAGATACACCCCAGGCATCCTCGCAGGTGTAATCACGCTGTCAATCAAACTATATGAGTCCGCTGAGAGGCTGAGGCTGTGCCGTGGCTAAGGACTCATCAGGATATTGAGAGCAGGCAGGAGGATCGAACACTTGCACCCTCTGGTTCACATTAGAGCCTCTCTTTGTTACAGGAAACTCCTGGAATTTTTCTCAGCTTCAAAGCCTCCAAATGTGCAGCTCCTGCCTGCGAGCCTCAGTGAGAGTGTAGGGCTGCGCACCACCGTTACAAATGGGGAATAGGAGAGGGGATGGCTGAAACCCGACCCCCTCCTCTCCCAAAACCTTCCCCACAACCAAATACTTGTGGGATGTGTTTCCCTGAGGGCTCTGATGTCCTACACATGATAAACAAATGTGTACAAGTGTATTTTAGGTGTATTGAAATGTGACATGAATGATACATGAATGCATTGGAAAGTTTCAGTAGCAAAGAGCAGAGTGAACATAGAGTGAATATAGACATCATAATTTGAAAGCGCAGTTGCAGCCTGGTCATTTTATGACCTACAGTAAGCCTATAGATAAACATGCCTAGATAACATAAACGGTATCTGAAGACGCAGAGGTTATCAGATTATGTGTTAAATGTCAGACAGTGTCGTGATGTTAAGTTAATGTGTTACAAAAGACAACTTGATGATTATTTGCACACATTTTCTATGAGGAAGTGTTAAGAGAAAACTATTTTGTGACTTGTGGCAACGTGGTTAAAATGACATAAAATGTGACCTGTAGTAGCCCCAGCTCTCCCTAAATGGATCTGTATACGACAACCACAGATGTGGAGCTCATACAAAAGGTAAAAACAACAACTGCAAGCACATGCTGAGCAGTTGCACCACACATGTGACTTTTTGTCACAAGGTTGAAAGAGATGCAATGAACAGCAAGTCTGATGGTTGTTAATAGCCACATGGACAACACATCCCACAAAAGGAAACAATTGTGTTGAATGCCCACGCCAGTGAACAAATGAACAACACATTCAACGTCTACAAAAGAACACACATCAAAAGAAACACTAATCACCAGGAACAAAGTTGTTCTGCAAGACCCAAGTGTTCGATCAACTTATTAACGCAAATAATTATGGGTTTGTGTTGTTCTGGAGCAATTATTTTGTCAGGCCCCTCACACAGCATTGAGTAGTTTAAAAAGAGCTTTAAAAGTTTACCGACATCCACACACAACGCTCTCTCTCCCAAAATAACAAAATAGCTTCCAGAGCAGGGGCAGAGCAACAGAATGATCCACAGTTTGTCTGTGGTGCACAGTTTGTCTGTGGTGGGGGGGCCATACCCCACAACACATGTCGTGCATGGTGCCAGAAAGATCATCTCATACTGTAGTTCCCTGTTCAGGTTTGGTCAATCAACCATGTAATCACGGCGAAGATTGTCAGCCATCAAGTGTTCATGATCTGAGACACTGGATTTGAAAAGGTTTGTGCATGGCTGCACCTCATCACACACAGACAAAACAGTTCTAATGCTCTGATATGTCGATTGTACCCTTGTGGGTGGTGACAGTGACATTCTATTTTGCATATTTGAACATAGATGAAAACATTTTTTGTGTGGAACAAAATGAATGATTCTACAAAAAATGCACAATGGAGCTGAGAGGTTCAAGGTTGCAGGTGTCATTTTGTGAGAAGAGTAGGCTACAAGTTTCCGCATGAAAAAGCAGTTATTCAGCAGAGCAAGATTCAGCATGCCTAAAAAATGAGAGCTAAAGATCTTTGAGATACAACATAACATATGGGATATTAACAAACCTGTCACAAGAAAGCACAATCCTTTTTGGAGCAGAAAATGGAGTATTTTGCAAGAAAATGGCTACAGAAAACACAGTTCTACAGCTGTTTCTTTTTACATCATTTGCTCTCATCCTAATGTGCTGCATTCCTCTGCTGCCTGATCAAAAGCCCTGAATGATCACCACCAGCCACGACATGAAACAGACAACAAGCAACAAAGGTTCCACCAAAAGGATTACAAATGTTTGAAATTAAAACCTGGGAACAATGTATGTACCAATGTTAGCACATATAAATAAAAATACATACAATAAACTCAGCTTTGAGCAACACACCACTGACATACAAAAACACAGTCAACAGAGACTCTGCCATCCGCAAGCTCAGATCACTTTCTGTTGCCCCCTGTCACCTGCTCCTTCTGTACAAAAGCATAGTCCAGCCCATCCTCCTCTACTGCCTTCCCTGCTTTTTCAACATGCTAACTGCTGCCAACAGAAACAGACTCACACGCATCACTCATACCGCAGCCAAAGCAATAGGCCTCCCCACCCCTAATCTATCAGATCTCAACAGTAAATTCACCAAGAACAGAGCACAGACCATCGCTCATGACCCCACCCACCCCCTCAATCCCTTCTTCATTCTGCTTCCATCAAGACGCAGATACAGGGCTATGGGGTGGAAGCGAGTACGCTTTGGGAAAAGCTTTGTGCCCTCTGCAATAGCAGCACTGAACAACACACAGCGGTGATGGATCACTGTGCCGCCCTCATTCCTCTGTAATGCCAACTGGTGATGGTTTTTCTGTTGTATCTGTGTAATGTGATGTATATGTGCTGTATATGTGCTGTTGTGATATATGTGCTGTATATGTGCTGTTAACATCTATGTGGGTGGGGTATGTGGTAACAGGGTGGTGGGTGAAGAACCGTAACTGTGTGTACTATGTATTTCATGTCTGTGAGGCTTGTATGGTATGTGAAAACAAATTTCCTATGTAAGGACAAATAAACTAACTAACTAACTAACATAAAAAATGAATACAAACACACACTATTATATTGCAATATTATGTATGTCTCACAGATACATGCACATACCCACACACCTGCATATTTACACACCTGTGCTGCATGGTTATTGTAGCGTCCATACTTGCTGGTGTACAGGGCTACAACTTGCAAAATAATGTAGGCCTGTTGCCTCCATGGATGTACCTGTTTTACCCTCTTATAAACAAATGCTACTAAATACTATCACCTGCTGGACAAGTACATGCATGACATTATTGGAGCTTTCATTAGACACATATCATTTGCCCTATATTACCATGGACAAACGTTATTTTGGAGGTTCGATTTGAACCCCTTTCCCTCTCAAGAATGGGCTGCATCAATACAACATAAATAATGGTCTCTAAAATAAGCTGCATATTTGAGGAATAAACAACACACATTTTAAAATTAATGAAAATTACGCTAAAATATGTTAAATGTGATACACTAAGCTGTAATCAAAACGACCTGTGACAAAAAAACATAATCATGTCTTGTTCATTTGAAATTGTTTTATTCAAAAAGTGCTTTAACCACTTGTAACATAAGAATGTAATAATTGCAAACACACCAAAGAAATTCATTATTCATGAAAGTCATTGATAAATAGCCAAAATACATCGTGGAATCTTTCCTGCTCTGGCAACTAAATATGATCCAATAAAATGTGCCGGAGAAGTCTATATCAATTTCTTCCGGGTGGTGGGTTTGACTTCACACTGCTCGCTCAAACCAGTCACTAAGGTCAGTCGCTTTTTCTTAAAAGTGAACTTTTGTCATTCAAAGCATTTCAATTACATGCCTAATGGTATGTGTATGCTTATGCACAGATCGTTTTTGCATTCTGTCGCTTTGTGCACATTATTGTTAGATTTGGCTAGCTAGCTAGCAAGTAAGCTATTGTAGAATTGCATTGGCAGCTGCAATGAAAAAGAAAGTGTCCGTGCCCGCCCTCAATCCAAGAACAGACGGTGCCTTAGCAGGAAAGCCATAGCTTAGCTTGCTAACGTTTTCTGTCGGCCCGTGATCAACGACAAAGCTGAAATCACTTCTGTTATTATATACCTTTAGAATTGCGATGACCTGCCAACACTCTTGTTCACAGCTAACGTTAAAGCAGTCTGTTGTGTTATGCTACTGCATGGCCTGCTTTTTGCATCACAGAAAGTTAACAGTGTCTTTCTTTGCATGCGTTTTTAGCGATTTCAGGAGGATTTTGTCAACCATATAATATCAATGACTTGGCACGTAGCTTTATGGCATACGTCTAACGTATAAAAACCTCAACGTTATAACGTTAACTTCACCACTTTAACAGGATGCACCAGCTAGCGCACAACTGTTGACTTCGTCCCTTATAATTTAATGATCGGAAAATTGAATGAATGACTCATGATGGGGGTTAGGATTTTTGATCTGTATGTTGTCTGCTAGACTGCCTACTGTTTAACTGTTTAAAATAAAACAATTGCAAAATAATATATATATTTTTTGTTTTGTAATAAAAACATTTCCTTGACTCGTGCTGACGTGGTGTCATCTGGAAGTTTGCCACAAGTGTCTGTAAGCGGCAATTTGCTGTGATTCCTCTCCAAAACAAGTGAAGGCCTGCGCGTTTTCTTGCTTGGATGTGTTTATGTTTAAACGGTGTGTTTTAGGTCGTTAAAACTGATATTTTTTTTGTGTTCATAATTAGCCTACTCCTCAATTCCTAGACACGCGTTAGAATTAGTGTCGATCAACACAGTAACCTCTATGAGCTGTCCTACGCCAGAACAATCCAGTTGTGTAGTTCAGTTTCCTCTGGAACTGGTTTTTTATCTCTTTAAACGGGCTTTTCAGAGATGCCCGACCTAAACAAATAGCAAAAAGCTGCGAAATGGTGGTCATGTCCTTGACCGCAGTGTCCTGTCTTGCTGTTTTGGGCAAAATTCCTGAATGATAAACTGGCCTAGGGCAGTGTTTCTATACCAAGCAACTTGCTGTATGCTAAACTCGGATGGTGACCTGTTGCATGAAATGACCGTGCGTGAGTCCATTGAGCATGAGGAGGTTGATGGCAAGGACGCAGGCCCACTTGGACATGAGGGTGTGTGTGTGTGTGTGTGTTTGCTATATGTGGAAGCGAATATATAGCATATTGCATGTATAGCTGTCACCTGGCAGAGGTCCAGTGTTTTTTTAGTCTCTAAAGGCATGCTGGGAGAGGTCAGGAGCCACTCTCTTTCCCTTCCTGCCCTCCACCTCTCCAAACTCATCCCCAGCCCTCCCCTTTGTGCAGGAGGAGGTCGGACTCGGCTGCTCAGCTCCTCCTCGTGTGCGTGATGGCGAGCCTTCTTCGTGTGGTGGCCACCAGCTGCTCTGCTCCGCTCCTCAGCGGGGTCGTCTCCGCCAAGCTTCCGGCCGTCAGGAACGTGCGGACCCCCTTCCTGCGCTTCTTCAGGACACACCAGGCTCTATTGCGTGCAGACAGTCCAGGTAACAAACGCGCAGGTTAAGGCTGTCTGTCTGTGCAAACTTACCTGTAGATCTCGCATTATTCGACTGCGTGTTCTACCTGACAGAAGCTACATAGTAAAGTACCGCTGTTAAGTCCACAGAAATGGATTTTGAATATGTAACAGGTGGCAGGAGTTCACCTTGTACAGTAATGCTATATGATTGTGGTGACATTGAGTGCTGGAATAAGTCAGCCATTGTCTTTAATGCATCGTTCTTTGGTAACAGACACAAGCCTGAGTAACTTTGTCATCTTGTGGTTGTAGAGCCACCAATTCCATCTTTCTGCATCTCTAGTTAAAGCTATTCAAGCATTTCTAATGCATTGCTTGTAGTGAAACATTTTCTATCTATGCCCTCCCTACTGGCAATATGGGATGTACCCTTGTCACCTCAAGGATGAAGTTTTTTTTTCCCACCTTTGTCCGTCAGTTTTTAATGTACATTCCTAACCAAGGTCACCCTTGTTCCACTCCTGCACACACACACCCACCCCACCACCCCCACCCATTGTCCTGTAGGTGGAGTTTATTGTACCTGCCTTAGAGGCGAGGGTTGTTTTTTGGACGCGAATGAATGAAGTGCCTCCACTACTCTGCTAACATTACAGTTAGGCAGGCAGACAAGCCGGCAGACAGACGGTGTGAGTGAGTTGGAGGCTGGCCATTAATGGCTCGAAGCCTTGTAGCTGCACAGACGTGAAACCTGCAGCTGTGCCCAGCTATTTTTGGCTCTGTATCAGCTGAGAAGAGGCCAGCAGGGTGGCATAGATCTGTGGTTGTTGGGGGTGGGGGGTGGGGGGGGGTTTGTGAGTGGGCAGATGGGAATTGACCCTTGTCTGCTGTGTCAGGGGGGGGGGGAGCTGGCTGAACCAAACATCAAGGTTAGCAGCTCCAGAGATCTGCTGTCATACGTGTCATCCTCTTGTCATGATTCATTCCATGAAGGTTCTTTGTCAGGCTGGGATTCCTGAGGGGAGAAGTAGAAAAGGAAAAAAAAGTGTATTGTGTTTCAATAACAAGAGGGTTTATGCAGCTTTGTTGTTGCATCGCATCGCCACCCCAGCTGTTTTCTTTTGTTTTGAGTAGAAACAAGATTGGTTAATGCCATTGCCTTTAGCAGAGTGCACTCGTGTTGCAATTACTTGACGAGAAAGCGCTGGCACAGGCAGAGTTGTTTGCTGAAAGTTTTCCTCTGGAGCATATACTTAGCCCAAATACTTCTCTAACCACTGTGGGACTGAGTGAATTTAACCCCCTTCTTTTTATCTGGTCTCATACTATTGTGTGGTGCTAGGAACTGTTAGTGTAAGTCCTCTTCACATGGAATTGTGAGCGGACAAATCCCTCTGTTAGTCAGATACTGTTTGTGATGCATACCCTGATGATGGTGTTATCTTTAGGTCCAAGTGCCAACAGTGGAAATTTCCACAGGAAATTGCCCTGACAGGGAGTTTAATGGGGACAAGGCTCAGAAGGCCTCGTCCAAATGAGTTTATGGATCAGGCACTCTGCATTATTGCAAAGGTCTTTTGGCAAGAAAGCTGTGCTTAGTATAAACTATCTAGTTGAATCCACCATTCTTCAGCATGGAATGTTAACCAATCGTGACCTTAGTTTTTGCCTATGTGGCACTTGCCGTAGTTGTGTAGTTTATAGTTGTGTAGTTGTGCAGGCCTTATTAGCTCAACAATGTGTGTGCTGGAGTGGCAATGGGTGATCTTTAATTGTGCTTTCAGAGCACTACTACATGACCACTGTCATTCAAACTATTATGGTGATTTTAAGTAGGAGTAGATGCTTTAAAATGTCCTATTGCAATATAGTACTTAGTTCACTGTAAGGCTGCCAGCAATATGTTTGCCTCATGCCATTATATTGCTATGCAATAAAATATGATACCAGGTGTATGCAAGAGATGGAGAGGTTACATCTGTGCCAACTTGTGACCCTTTAGGGAAATGTATTGTTTTATGACTCAGAATGGATAAAGGAGAATCAAGGTCTATAACAAGAGACACTTTTAGCCTAAAGGGTACTGATTGAAAAAACATGCAGAAGACAAGATGATATTTAACATTAGTCAGAACACACTGATAACATTCCATTTTTTGGACATGCACTGTATATCACAAAGATGCCTATCCGTGTCCATGTCAGAGTAACTGGCCTACTCCATATACGCATGGAGGTGCTCAGCCCTCTGTGATGTTTTTTCACAGGTATTCCTTACAAACAAGTGACCGTTGGCGTGCCCAAGGAGGTCTTCCAGAATGAACGGCGAGTCGCCATCTCTCCCGCTGGCGTGCAGGCCCTGGTCAAGCAGGGCTTCAACGTGGTGGTGGAATCTGGTGCCGGAGACTCCGCCAAGTTTCCGGACGACATGTACACCCAGGCTGGTGCCACCATCAAGGATGCCAAGGAGGTCTTTGCCTCCGACATGCTGCTGAAGGTGGGTTTGATACACGGTGCGAGTGCGAGGAGAGATTAGATTAGATTAGATTCAATTTCATTGAAGGCATCAGTTATTTTCATGATCTGTCTTAAAATCCAGTCATAAAATTAAAATGTCAGTTTCAAGGTATGTATAACAGCTATAGTTATAACATTCACATGTTCATAGGAATGTACTATCCACAATATCCGCACATGAGACACTGTAAGCAGTACAAGGTCAGACGACTGCAGGGTCATTATGTTGCATAATCTGTATGCATAATGATGTGAAGACCAATGCAGTCTCTAGTTTAAAAAAGGGTCCTGACAAATGTACAAATGCCTACAATAGTAAACTGTAAGGCATCACTTTATACTGGTTCAGTAAATGGCTGTTAAACATCTCTCTTTCTCTTGCTCTTTCTCTTTCCCCCCTTTTCCTCTCTTTTGCTCCACATCTCCTTCCCTGCGCCCTATAGGTTCGTGCCCCCATGCTGAATCCGGCGCTAGATGCCCACGAGATTGACCTGATGAAGGACGGAGCTACGCTGGTCAGTTTCATCTACCCGGCCCAGAACCCGGAGCTCATGGGCCTGCTGTCCCAGAAGAAGGCCACCGTTCTGGCAATGGACCAGGTCCCCCGTGTCACTATAGCCCAAGGCTTTGATGCCCTCAGCTCAATGGCAAACATTGCTGGGTGAGGATTTGTCTTTGCCAATTGCTAAATAGCAAAACTGTGACTAATCTTAAGCACTACTAATCACATTTTTTTCAATTACATTACAAAAAAAAAAAGTGTTATTTGATGGGCTAGACTTTCCATACAGTTTATGCTTTAAGTGCTGTGTGAAACAGCATTTCTTAAACTGGAGTGTTAGTCAGCTATAAGCTGTCCTTTGGATGTTTTAGGTGAGGGAATGCTTAAAGTCTGTTGTGCAGGGAAAGGTGGCCCCCCAAACCAGAAACATCTGTATACATTCAGCTCCGTGACTCAGCAAGTTTGGCCCGGACTCCATCTTTAGCCACCATCTTAAGTGAATCGGGCCACAAAAATCTCTATGAAGGCTCAAGGCATTTTACATTTTTATTATTTTAAGCACCCCGCTTTTTAACATAAAGACCTGAAGGGAAATTACTTGTCTGCTACTGCTTGTGCGTGCGTGCGTGTGCGTGCGTGTGTGTGTGTGTGTGTGGTGTGTAAACAGGCCTGATATTTCTAGCCAGTGTTGGTTTGCATCAGTACTGCCCCATCCACAGACAGTGTTGATTTATGAGTTTATGCGTCTTTGTTTTGGCAGATACAAATCTGTGGTACTGGCAGCAAACAACTTTGGACGCTTCTTCACTGGCCAGATCACTGCTGCTGGGAAGGTTCCACCAGCGAAGGTACAACGCTGTGTGTGGTCTGGACACACCAGGCCTGGAGTACTGTCTGTCTAGTATACAATGTGTTAACCCTGTGATGTGGCCTGTTTCAAGCAGACGACATATGCCCTTTTTTAAATCCTCTATTGAGATTGAGAGCTAACAAAGCGGACTGCTGCTCAATAGGTCTAAAATCATTCAATTTAAAGCCTTCAGATGTTCAGCATGTTTCAGTTGCAGAACTGAATCAAGACCCCAGTCCTCCTTCTCCTATCTAATAAAGTTTGGCCTAACAGCATTGCACTCTGGGTAGTGTCCATACACATCTTATGCTCACTCTTCCTGCAGCACATCCTGATCTACTGTGTTTCATCTAATCAGTAGCAGCCCTGCTGCTGTTCTGTGTGTGTTGAACAGCCCTGCTGCTGTTCCGTGTGTGTTGATCTTGGCGGATGTTGTACCGTGACAGGTGCTGATTATTGGCGGAGGCGTGGCGGGATTGGCAGCCGCTGGCACTGCCAGGTCTATGGGCGCCATCGTCCGAGGCTTTGACACCAGGTAAAGAAGAATCTGTGGTAAAATGGGATGTTTGTGTCGTTGCGAATGAGTGGACCCAAAACAACAAATTAAACCCACAGCCACTCACAGTTGCGGAAGTTTGAGATTGAGGAAAGGGGGCAGACGAAGTTGAGGAAGTATGGAGATGACCTGACATGACTGCTCGACTCCATTCATATTTGATTACACTGAAACAGTACTGCACTGTTTGACTTTTCTAGACAGAAAAGTATGTGGGACTAAATGTTTTGGTGAGATCCCAAATGGCACTGACTGTCACTTTCGCTTCTCCCGGCTTTCTTCAATTTGGATAGAAATGTCTTGCCACCGCCTCAGCTGGAACACGCTCAATTTCCTAGCGGTTTCTCTGCGACCAGGGAACGCTGATAAAACATTCCCGAGATCCCCCACCACATCACAAGGGTCACCATGTCCCTCAACACGCTGTCAGACTCGTGTCCTTAAAGTCGATGCTCCAGAAGGGTGGCGGCGAGGATCAGAGAAGAAAAGCTCATTTCTATTCAGCGCAACAAGAGCGAGGCGTAATTAAGACCAGACGCGGTGGCGCTCTCCGTCCCACGCGGCCCCTGGGCTCTCCTTATTGCTTGCGTAACTTCGGATTAGCGATTTTTTTTAATTTTTTTTTGTGGGGAGAAATGGGGATCCTTATTTGCCCTAATTTGCCACTCAGTATTTTGGCTAATGAGATAATCCTCCTTTAATGTAAATAAGAGCGTGGGGATCACTGGGCCAGACTGATGGATGGACTTGTTGATCCTGTTGTCTCTCAGGGGTCCAGGAGATTATCGGGTCCAATATCTAGCTTTGGCCAATAGGTGGCAGCATTGCACTGGCTATTACAAGGCAGATTTCAGCATGTCAGCATGTCTTCAGTTTGCCTTTTCCTTTTCAATTAGTAAAGCCAACTTTCAAATTTACACTGGTAATATTAGTCAACTGGATTCTACTGTTCTTTTTACTTTTTAAATGCCTCTCTGCTCTTTCTTTTATGTGACCGGTTTGGCTCAGCAAACAAAATATGTTGAATGCCCTCAGGAGCCCTCATTCACTGCCAAGCCAAGTTTTGTCAAATACTACAAATACTATGCATGACTCCTAGTAGTTGACCTTGTATGATGCCTGGCATTGCTTATTTGACCTGCTGCCCCCTTGCGTGTGGTATTTCCTGCTCTGTCCGCTGAGGTGATTGCCCCCTCTTGCTCAGAACTGCCCCAGTAGGGCAGCAGGGCAAATAGGTTTCCATTTCCCCTTTGCCAGCTGTTTATTGATCATATGTGAGTTTCAAAACGGGTGATGAACTAAAAGCACTGAGTGTACCAGTAAGCACAATAGGCTATTTGGTCCTCCATTTTGGACATTTCTGAGTTATTTTGACCACTTATCCTTGAGATGCATGAAACCTCTCGGAGTAAAAAAACAAGCTGTTGTGGTTTTTCAGAGCGGCTGCCCTGGAGCAGTTCAAGTCGCTGGGAGCCGAGCCCCTAGAGGTGACGGACGTCAAGGAGTCCGGTGAAGGCCAAGGGGGCTACGCCAAGGAGATGTCTAAGGAGTTCATCGAGGCCGAGATGAAGTTGTTTGCCAAACAGGCGTTGGATGTGGACATAATCATCAGCACTGCCCTCATTCCTGGTATGTATATATGTGTATATATAGTTTCATATCACAATGGAAATGTTATTGCTATCAGAAGAAAAAAGACTAAGGAAAAATACCTTATTTCTGTCTATTCATGCACAGCCCACATGCAGATATTGCTGCTACTGTTACATTTGTCCTTTTACATGCTGTGTGCCTACAGTATACCTCTATGCCTCTAAACGCTGTGTAGTGTGATGTGTGCCTGCCTCTATGCCTCTAAACGCTGTGTAGTGTGATGTGTGCCTATGCCTCTAAACGCTGTGTAGTGTGATGTGTGCCTATGCCTCTAAACGCTGTGTAGTGTGCTGTGTGCCTATGCCTCTATGCGTGCTGATGCCTTGATTGAAATGAGACCTGTTTTCTGCCCTAATTCTATATCTCCATGTTTGCTGTTCATATCCTAATTGGATTGCTTATTATAGTCTACTGGTTGGACTGTTCAGTTTCTCCACGTGTGTTTAAGTTTCTGTTTAACTAATACATTTCCTTTGGACAAGCCCTTTTGAATCTTGGAAGAGACTTTTCCATTTACATCGGGATTGAGCAGTGTTCTGTGTTGGAGTCAGTAAAATATTTGCCTAGTTATACTTGCCCTGCATGAGTTGTCGATATTGACAAGCAGCTGTAACGTTATAGCGTGTCAACCTCGACAACCCAACAGTATTCTAATGTTAGCTTAGGGATACAACTTCTTACATGCTTGCACATAACTTAATTGAAGAGTTTTGTCTCGAACACATTAGTGTATGTAGAGTTTTTGTGTAGAAGATGTCCCTATCCTATACCCCCGAGAATGCTTCTGATGCTTGTCCATATCTGCCATCTCCATATGAATCCCTTTGCCTTAAATGGTGAGTGCATAGAACATCACTGTATGGGGAAGGTCAGTGTTGATATTGTGGCGGGCCAGCGTATGGGAGCACTGGCCGTGTTCCCTTTTGTCTTATTTCCACTAGTCTGTTTTGACGTTTCTTAGCAATGCCACATTGCTAACAGGGACCATCTGTATTGGGACTTTTTTCGTCTTCTCTCCACATTGCCATCCACTGCTCGAGCAGTTTGAGGCACCAAAGGATCTCCAGAGTGCCTTCCTCCAACCACTCAAGTTCACGTCTCCTGTTTTCTCTCTCTCTCCCTTTTCCTCTGTACATTTTGCCCCAGGGCCCGTAGTAAAACTCCTGTTAGTGCTGAGCTGCTTTGTATTAAAACAGGATCTGATGGCTGCTGCAGTTAAGGCCCCTGATGTGGTCTCCTGATATTAGCTGTATCATTACCAGCCTCAGACAGATAAGATGGATGCCCTGTGGTGCTCTAGTTGAGTGAGACGGAGAGAGAAACATGGGAAATGAAGGGAAATTGTGCAACAAGTCACATTTGTTGAACAGTGCTCATTGTAGATGAGCGGAGTCAATGGAGAGGATGGAGGAATGATTACATCTCCTTATCTGTGGCAGGAGCTCTAGAAAAACAGCATAGGGCTTCACATTAAACTTCAGATGTGTAAAGTATACACACCTCTTAATGCCTTTTGCAGTCAGGCATCTAGCAGATGCTGTTTATCCCCCATAATTTCAGATGGGTTTTGGCACAACCTCTCCCTACTATTGACCTGCTCACCCCAGCAGCACCAGTAGAGTACATATCTTAGTTTAGCATGCATACACAACGTATACACAACATACATGCTCGTGATCATTAAATTAATGTTACTCTGCTCCTTGGAACTTGGTAAGGTCTTGTTAAGGCCATGCACCATTGGTTCAGTTAGGAAAAATTACAAAATCTAACAGTAAGTTCATGAAGTTCATCTTTGCTTGGCGAGGTTCATTCCCTTTTCTGCCAGTTTATTTTCAAATTAGATTGATGTTAACCACACCACTAATGTGAATCCAGTCAGCAACCCAAAGACAAATTGAAATTGTACACTTTCTGGCCCCCAGTGCGGTATTTGTTTACACTTAAGAGATTTTATTTTAAGTAAATTTGTATTTGTTATGTTGCGATCTGATGGATAAGCCCTCATCCAGCGTGGCACTGGAAACCTGGCCACCTGTTTGAGTGCAGCTGACGCGCACTTGGCCCTGGGACTTGTCAGCCGTTTCCATCAGGGAATTGTTTACCTGCCAGCTTGTGAAGAGCGAGGTCACGGCCGTGTGTGTGTGTGTGTGTGTGTGTGTCTCTCTCTATGAGGTCGGCAGCTGAACGAGACTGGTTTGTAGCAGATGGAGAGAGGTCCAGGACACACACTGGTTCCCACTCACCCCAGCTTGTTTCGGCACTACTGTTTCTTGTTAATGCCGGTTCCTCTGACCTTGACTATGTGTCTGTTCTTACTGATGTTCGTCTGATGTTGTCAAACAAACGTGCGCACCAGATTGCAGATGATTGCTTTATTTTAGATGAACTATGAAGAAGAATAAGTAGAAAAGGAAAATATGGTACTCCGTGTGAACTTATGACATTTATTGCGTTAGTATTTTCCTGAATGTGCATGTAGTAATTACAACTATTGTTATAAGTATTATTATTTATAGTAGTAGCAATTTTATGTGCAATGATGAAGGGATTTCAATGGAAAAGGAACCTTTTTTTTTATTTCTAACTTCAACCAGAGAGTATCATTGTATAATTGTTTTGTGTGTATGTACTAATCCCAGTAGACGTCCACAAAAGGCTTTTTGACATTTGACCCATGCATTGCCATGGCGCTGTGTCCCCAGGTCGCAAGGCACCCATCCTGATCACAAAGGACATGGTGGAGAGCATGAAGGACGGCTCTGTGGTGGTGGACCTGGCTGCCGAGGCCGGGGGCAACTTCGAGACCACCGTCCCCGGAGAGCTGACCGTCCACAAAGTGAGTGGCTGCTGCCCCCTGGCTGAGGGGAGGACTCTCCTCTCTCTCCTGAATAGCATGTTGGTTCATTCAAGTCAAGTCAAGTTTATTTATATAGCGCATTTCATACACAGAGGTCATTCAATGTGCTTTACATAAACAAAACCAAACAATAATAACAAATAAAAGCATAGAAGGGCAATATAGTCAAAGAATAGTTAAAAGGTAAATATTATAATAAAAAGAAAACATAAAACACAAGGTAAAATCATTTAAAAATAAAGAATAATTAATAAGCAAAAACAAAGGCAAAAGTAGTAAAAAAGTAATAAAAGACAAGGTAGAATAATTATCAAGGCAGATTCAGAATTTGTAACTTTGCGCAGTTAGCAGAAAGCATCTGAAAGCATTCAGGTGGTGAGAAAGAAGTAACACCATATATGTTTCACCAGGATTTTATAAAGCTATTTTTATGTAACTGAAAAAGTTCTCAACATTTCTCAAAAAGTTCTTTCACTTGTAGCACAGCAGATTAAATGAACCAGGATATGATGTAGTTGCGTGGCAAAGCCACAAACAGGAAGTTTAGCAGGCAGACTCCATGCTCATCAATGAGTCCTTTCTATCCCCATTAGGGTGTGGTCCATGTGGGCTACACAGATCTTCCCAGCCGCCTGCCCACCCAGTCCAGCACCCTGTACTCCAATAACATCACCAAACTCCTCCGCGCCATCAGTCCCGACAAAGACAACTTCTACTTGGATGTCAAGGAGCAGTTTGACTACGGAACAATGGACCACGTCATCCGTGGTTCCATCGTCATGCAGGTTAGTGCTTGATATTATGGCACAGTCTCCTGCTCTAGAAATCCCATCCTTTCAGAATTAGAAAGATTGATTTACCAAATGCCTTTTTGTTCTAATAGAGAATTTCAAGTTGGTCAGATCAACGAAAATTGTTATTGTACCTTGTTCCTGTTGTTTTTGTACCTTCCCTTTAAGAGTCTGTATTGTGGTTTAAAGCTGGTATTACGGTTGTATTGCTGTATTACGGGTTAATGGCTAAATCCATGTGAAATGCTGTGGTGGCATCCCTCCTCAGCCACCATCCCCCCCCCCCCTTACACTCATCTGGATGGGTAGCCTGCATGCTGGACCATGGCAGTGGGTGTTGCATTCTTTTGAGCCTGTGCTCGACATCTGGTCTCCTCTCCTCTCTCCCCATGCATGTGCAGGATGGAAAAGTGCTTTTCCCAGCACCTCAGCCCAACAACGTGCCCGTGGCGGCCCCACCCAAGCCCAAGTCCATCCAGGAGCTGGAGGCCGAGAAGGCTGCCACCGTCTCCCCCTTCACAGCCAAACTCACCACCGTTGGCGCCTACTCTGGAGGTGAAGAGCCGCCCTCCTGCCCTTTTGTACCCTGTCTTCCTCGTCTCTTCTCATTTGATTGGTCTTAACCCCATTCTTACCCCTTTTAAGGTGACCCTCTTATTTTTGTGATTGCATTCTTCGGATGGAATTGAAAGCTCCAGTTTGAGTTTTTGCTCAGAAGGCATGGACCTTGCAGGATCTTTGCCAGTTTACCTTGTTTTTTGTTGTTGTTTTTTTTCAATCTTAAAATTATAGCATCTACTCCTCCAATCCTATAGTAAGCTGATTGGTGCTGATGGGGGATGGGGGGTTCTACCAGCTTAATTTCATTCTTGACTACCACATAGTTTTTTGATGAAAGCCTTGCTCTTACGGTCTAGATTTAAGAGGCACCAGTCTAAACCAATCAAACATCGCTTATGAAAACCCTAAACCCGGGATATGTGTGAACACAAATCCCATGTGGGGCCTTTTGCAACACATTGCATACAGGACATGTTCACCTCAAAAGTGCCAGTGGCCAGGGCTTGTGCTTACATTACCATTGCCTCGCCTTGTAAGTTTTTCCTTAAGCCAAGGGGGGGTTGCGTTGGCACTGATGAAGCAGAGAAACATTTGTCTCATTAGGCAGAAACAGTGCTGTTTAGTTTGTCATGGCCTTTTTTTGGGGTGGTCTCGGGGCTCTGACCTGGGTTAATAGGCCAGTCACTGGCTTTAACGTCTGCCATTAATGTTTTCTTTTATGCGATGAATGAAATGTGGCTCTCCAGGTCCCTGCTCCAGCTATCTCCCTCTTTTCCTGCTCTGCAATCATGTGTTTTTATTTTCCTGCCTCCTCCTAGTGCTCCAGTCTCTATTAAACTTAAAAGCCTTGTAGAGAAAAATACGCACAAATGAATTCTATTGGTTACAGACATCGCAGGAGTGTGTGTGTGTGTGTGTGTGTGTTAGAGGCAGCTCTGGCCTTAGATCAAAGCGCACACTTCACTCATCCAGACAAGCCGCAAATGCACCACGCACATAAATAAACACCCTGGGATAAACAAACATGCAAATTCATCTTCCTGCCCTTTCATGCTTTTTGTTTTTGTTTTTTGGGCATATCTGTCTGAGAAGGTACCGACCGAACGGCGTCCCTCCTTCACCCCCCCCCCCAACCCCACCAACCACCTCATCAGACGCCTATCTGTGTGACCAGTGCCGAAGCCCTTTGAAAATCAGAATTGGTCACCTAATTGGCGCGCCGCCTAGTATCCACCCCTTCCCCCCCTCGCCCCCATTCCCACCCCCACGGCCTCCTCTCCTCCTGCTCGGAATGCCAGGAAACTGGGAATAATAAAAGAGAGGGTGGTGGTGGTGGTGGCGGGGCGTGGGGGTGGAGTGGGATGTTTTAACCCCAACCCCCCAGCTGGCTCTGCCTGTAATGGGCTGAGGAGGGTCCCCCCCCATCCCCCCCCCCCCCCACATGCCACGAAGCCCGCACTCTCTCTCCCTGGCCTTCACTTCGTGGCGGTTGAGGTTGCCGCCGGAGGGAGGGAGGGTTTAGTGGGGTGGGCCTCTCACAAGTCGGGCCTCTGCGGTTCTCACCTGGGCTACCGTCTGTTTCGCACCTCCATGTTGACCCCTCACCTCCGGCTGCTTTTATGGGTGGCCTTTGTAGCACGCAGGAGAGTTGGAGCCAAGTTCAAAGATGGCCGCGCCTAAAGACTGATGGCTTTTAATCAGCAGTGGCGGTGACTGCAGAGGGAGAGGGAACTGACGACTTCATCAGTAATTGTCTGGGCCTTTTTTTTTTTTTTTTTTTAATCCACTTCAGCTTCTGTTTGTGGTTCACGTAAAGTTTTCCAAACAGGGAGTTTGTTACATGTTTAGAATGCACCTTTATAGGTCAAATGTCTGTTCATCCCCCCTGTTTGACTGATGGGTAAACAATTTAAACAAATTGCACTGGGAGACACTTTGTTTTAATTTGTTTGTTTGTACGTGTGTGTTTTTCAGGACTGGGAACTCTACTTGGCCTTGGCCTTTGCGCCCCCAATGCTGCCTTCACACAGATCGTGACCACCTTCGGCCTGGCAGGAATTGTGGGATACCACACGGTTTGGGGCGTCACCCCAGCTCTGCACTCCCCTCTCATGTCGGTCACTAACGCCATCTCTGGTAAGCATCGCCACACGTGACCCAGCTCACTACAGCGCACAAACAAAACTCTTGTGCGCTTCCTCCTCTGTCCACAGCTGGATCATGGTCGTCTCCTGTAACGGAAGATGGTTTTCCGTAGTCAAGAAAATCCGTTCTCCAAGTTGAACTGTTTATGGATTTGAGGGCGGCTCCTTCGCTTATTTGGTTTTATTTTTCTCCTCCAATCTACGGTGCCAGGTTAAATAAGGGAAACCTCCCAAATCCCGTTGGTGATGGCTTGGCATTAATGGAACTATAAATAGCAAGTAATGTGTTAAATCAAGGAGAACCTCATTACCACACACACACACACACACACACACACACACACACACACACTCCTGCTGTGTTGAGTTTAATCCTCTCTGGTCGGCCACCCCTGGTGCAGGAACCTGCCGTCTTCATTAGTTTGGTTTGTGTGGTGTGGCTTCCAGGCGGCTCCCCCTCATGTGGTTGAGGATGTCTCCCACAGCCCAAGGAGAAGGACTGGGTTGGGGTAGGTGGTTGGAGGGGTGAGGTCCTTGCTTCCTTCTGCTTCTAGCTCGCGCCCCCTTTTCCCTTCCCCAGCACGATGCGGGTCCAGGAAAGGTTTAATCGTCTTTTAACAAGTCTGCGGTGGTCCACATTAAAGGCCTGTTCATGTTGGCTGCATTGTAAACGTTTCGAGTGAGACTACAAGGGGCATCCACTAGCAACGACAATTAGCTCAAAGGACCTCCTGCGCACTTCCTGACTGAAGGCTTTAGTGCTCCTTAGGATCCCTGCTCCTAGTCATTCGTTCATCCTTCTTTCTGTCCTTTTTTTTCTCCAATACCTGACTCTTCCAATGCTTTTTTTTTTCTTTTGCTTTGTAATTCTTTTTCGCACACAGCGTTGGAAACACTGTGGGCACTGGAATTCTCTGGGCCCGCAAGCCAAGCGTAATAAAGCACAAATCAACGTGAATGAGACGTTAGGCCACTTATTAGGAATTTCTTACTCTGAAGAGAAGGGGAGAAAGTCGGCAAGCGATGGCGAACGGGGGGAAAAAAAACAAATGACAGCCTTACAAAAGCGTCGAGTTTCTTTTGATGTTGCGTTTCGTCCTGGGTGATGGTGACTGGCTGAGTCCCTTTAATCTACCTGAAACCAGTGAAATCACGACCCACCGGTCATGCCACATAAAAACTGCTGGGAGGGAGAGGTCAAGAGTGTGTCTGAGTTGTTGAATGGATGACTTCTTTGTGATTCTCCTAGTTCTAGTGGAGGAGAGGGAAGGTTTTTAGTCAGCGGCATTGGTGTCTGGTAGGACATGTCCCCTTTCACCTTGGATTCACCTTGGATTCACTTCAGATACAAGGATCCTGTTCTTCCATGACTCAGTCGGGGCTTTTGCTTCGCACGACTTGAACTTTTTAACTCGGTTGATTTGTCATAGTCATAGTCATAGTCAAGTTTATTTATATAGTACAATTTAAAACAACCTGTGGTTGACCAAAGTGCTTAAAAATAAATAAATAAATGAATGAATAATAGAAGACAAAATGAATAAAGACACAAAAAAAGCACAACAGGAAAATAAAACTAAAAAAATATGTACATATATATAGCCTACATACGGTAATTACATTCCACACTTCATTTAAAAGCCATTGATAGCATTATGTTCTTTTAGCTTGGCTTTAAAGCACCAATAGTTGGTGTGGATCTAATGTGAAAAGGCAGGTTGTTCCACAACTTGGGCCCAGCTACTGAAAAAGCACGGTCACCTTTATTTTTTAGACGACTCTGAGGTACTGAGAGCAGTAGTTTATCTGAGGACCTCAGAGTTCTGGGAGGGCAGTGAAAGTGTACAAGCTCACTTAGGTATTGGGGAGCTTGCCCATTTAAAGCTTTAAAGACTTTACTTTCTTTAAAAAGAAGAATTTTGTAATCTACTCTAAATTTCACTGGTAACCATTGCAGGGATTTAAAAACTGTGTGGTTACCCTTCAGACACTCACCTTGATTTTTCACTTGTCATATTTGTCACAAATCCCAAGCTTTCATGAACAGTGGAAAGAGGTTTAGCATCCTCCCATTGGCATAAGTGTGGATTGTACGTGTTCGTGATGAGGTGTGTGTGTGTGTGCGTGCGTGTGTGTCAAGCAGGCACATGTGTGTGTCAGTCAATTGTGCGTGCGTAGTTTTACAGTTAGTCTGCTGCATTTCCTGTAGCGCTGGAGGTAGCGTGAGCGAGAGTTTCTCTTGCTTCTTGTCTGCGATCAATTGCTGCGCTGGAATTCCAGAGAGAAGGGGGGGAAGGGGGGTTAAAATGCTCTGCAGCAGTTACACACATCATTGACTCGCTTTGGCAACCCTACAGGTTTACTTTAATTCAGTGGCATTGCGTTGGAAGTCATTAAGTTGTTCTCATTTAGTTTACTGTTCAGTTGATTCCGTTTATTGTCCTGGGTTTTTTTACCTTTTGTAGGACATTCTCGGAGTTTGTTATTGTTTTTTTAGGTTTGTTTCTACCCTTGTCTAATTTCACCCCTGTAAATTATACCCCGAGTAGTTAGAAGCACACAAAAGAATGTTCTACAGGCTGTTCATGTTAAATATATAATTTCATGCAAAGCATATGCCTGTTTGGATGTTATGTCATCTTACATGATGGTTTTGAAAAGCAGGAATGTTTACAACGGGTTTGTGGGACCTCATTCATAACCATTAGTGTTAATATGAGTACGTTTGAGTACGTCATTTTCATGTGTGTGTGTGTGTGTGTGTGTGTGTGTGTGTGTGTGTTTTCCCCTCCAGGGCTGACTGCTGTGGGGGGGCTGTCCCTCATGGGAGGCAGTTACGCCCCCACCAACACGGCAGAGACGCTGGCTGTGCTGGCTGCTTTCATCTCGTCTGTCAACATTGCTGGTAAGTGCCTGGAACAAACCAACAGGTCCCCCTCCCCCCCTCCCCATGCGGCTCGTTTTGTGGCCCGGCCGGCCGGCACAATGGAAAGAGGGCTGTGACATGAAGGGCGCCCGCGGTGAGTGTCAGTAATGAGACTTAGCCCTGGATCGGGGAGAGGTGGCAGGTGAGATGTCTGCTCCCTGGCTGCCCCCACCACCCCCTGTTTCGTGAGAAGTCTCCCCCCCCCCCCCCCCTCTCTCCCTCTCTCTCTCCCTCTCACCTTTCTGTCTCTCTGTAGTCCCTCCAGGTTAAGTTTAGATGGGATGAGGTGACCCTCACTCACACCTGAGCTAGTAGACATCAAATCC
Organism: Alosa pseudoharengus; assembly: GCF_046254945.1. NCBI lineage: Eukaryota > Metazoa > Chordata > Actinopteri > Clupeiformes > Clupeidae > Alosa > Alosa pseudoharengus. The sequence continues at coordinate 5,368,662 of NW_027468609.1, read as the reverse complement.
CTCCGAGTGTTCCGTCTAGGCGACAGAGCCAGAGCCAGACTGTAAATCAGGTAGCGTTGCACATTTCCTGAAAAACAATGTGCAAAATTGTCATTAAATGACAAGGCGGGTGGAAAAAAGCGAGGAGAGAAAAATAGTTTGGAACAGGCATGTGTCCAAAATGCCATGTCAAATCCAAGCAGCCTTTAATCTGTCCAAAAGTCTCGGTTGGATTTCGGTGCCGGCGCTGTCTTGGGACCCCAGTCCTCGGTCAAAGGGCGTGTGGGTAATTTAAAGCCATATTACTGGGCATTTCCAGACCCCTATTTCCCTTATTGTTTTGTGTCCCACTCTGCACTAGCCACTTATTACTCTCCGAGATCCTTTTAAGTTTGTGTTGCTTCCAGAGGACATAAAATCTCCATGTAGATATTCTACCCCAGGTGTTTAATTTCAGTTTTTAAAGCATGTTTTTAAAGTCTGTTCCTCCCAGTGTTTTGCAGTGGCATCAAACCAACAAGTCGTAAAACATTGAGAGTGGAGACGTTTAGACAGTTTTCTTGGTCTTCCCTTTCCTGTATTGCCTTTTCCAGACAGTTTTCTGTGATTAGCGCATACTAGGAAAATTCCAATTGCCCTCTCCCATTTAGGTACAATAAAAGACCAAGAATTTATAGATTATAGTTTTTTTTTAAACAGGAGAGCAGGTACTGCTGCTTATTCAAAGCTCTAACCTTAAATTTATGGTGGGAACATAGAACATTTTTCTTAGAACTGTTGTTAAATGGTGCAGTGCATTCTATGATGCTGATTTAAACTTTGTCATACTTAATGGTTTTTGAATTTCCTGTTGTATGTGTGTGTTTGAATGTTGTAATATAAAACATTGCAATTCAATTTTCTCGTCACGTCAGGCCCTACTTTTGTGAGGTAAAAGGAAAAATAGACCAGTTGCCTTTTTTTTTTTAAAAACAGGGAGAATGCCTCATCTCGATCATGCTTTAAGAGTGCTTGTTTTTAAACTGGTTTGCGTGCTCTGTAGGTGGTTTCCTGGTGACCAAGAAGATGTTGGACATGTTCAAGAGGCCAACAGACCCCCCAGAGTACAACTACCTATGGCTGCTGCCCGCGGGAGTGTTTGTGGGCGGCTACGGAGCTGCTCTCCAGACGGGCTACAACATTGAACAGGTGACCTTTTGATCCTTCTGTAAACTATGACTTGGGCACTGTACAGAGAAATAATTTAGCTCATCATTTTAACCTGTTAATATACTACCACTATAATATTATTCTATATACTATATTGTATTACTTCATTTATGTTCGTTAAATAAGGGGCAGCCTTGAGTCTGGACATGAAAAGCCTATTCACCTGCCATTACATTTAGTGCTCTTGAGTGCCCATATGACCATTTTGTGTGTGTGTGTGTGTGTCCCACTCCTAGATGATGTACCTGGGCTCTGGCCTGTGCTGCGTCGGAGCCCTGGGTGGTCTCTCCAACCAGTCCACAGCCCGTCTGGGCAACGCTCTGGGCATGATCGGTGTAGCGGGGGGCATCGCTGCCACCCTGGGTGCCCTGAAGCCCTCCCCTGAGCTACTGGCCCAGATGAGCGCAGCCATGGCAGTGGGTGGCACAGCTGGTGAGTCTGTGTCATGTATTTACAAGAGAACTACAACTCTCTGTGGCATCTCTCCGCGTGTGTGTGTGTGTGTGTGTGTGTGTGTGTGTGTGTGTGCGTGCGTGTGTGTTTGTGGGGGGGTTGGATCTGTATGTGGTTGAGCGTGTGTGCTCGTTCTCCCCAAGCAAAGCAAATGATTTAAGTGAACTGACTTCAACCCAGTGCTAATGGTCACCAGCTCGGTGAGTCACAGTGCAGCAGCATGGCAGAGGCCTGCTGCAGCCAGTCGGCTCTAATCTACATGGCTAATTATTCCTGGAAACAGGCTGGAGAGTAGTTGAAACCATTCGGAGCAGTCACTGCACTTTAGAGCAAAATGCTGCGCACTTCCAGATGCTCCAAGAAACCCCTTAAGGTTCAACATCTCAGTCCACTCTCCCCCCCCCCCCCCCCACCCATACACACAAACACACACATATGCACCACTTACAAAACTGCAATTAGTAGTCTCTCCCTTGTGACCCACTTCTCGATTCTCTCTGACCAATACCCCCCCCCCCGTCGTTGCCTCCCAGGATTGACCATCGCCAAGCGCATCCAGATCACCGACCTGCCGCAGCTGGTGGCCGCCTTCCACAGTCTGGTGGGCCTGGCCGCTGTGCTCACCTGCGTGGCCGAGTTCATGGTGGAGTACCCGCACTTTGCCACCGACCCGGCCGCCAACCTCACCAAGATCGTGGCCTACCTGGGCACCTACATTGGCGGAGTGACCTTCAGTGGCTCCCTGGTGGCCTACGGCAAACTCCAAGGTGAGCAGAGCTCCACGATGCTGTATGAAACATATTCACCGACTGGCCACTTGCTCCAAACAGTCTGGTCCAAACAGGTGAGAGACGTTGGGATGTTGTATAGGAATTTCGCAACGACCAGATGTTCTTGATGTTTCTCATTAAAAGCCATCCCCTTCACTACCCCGTTAGTTATGGGGTCAAATAATAGAGTATCGAAGCCTTAACGTGGCGTTGCCAAGGTAGCCATTTCACTGGATCTAAACAAATCAATCCAGCCACAGTGGTGAACATAGTGGTGGCTTTCTTAATCTATTTACATAATTTCTGTGAATTAGTTTCTGTGACGTTAGTGCACATTTTCTACACTGTAGGAATCACATACTACAGAACATGTATTCATAACACAATCAAATTTGTGACTACAGAGTTTTACTTGAGCAAGGGTTTTGTAACAGAGACCTGCATGGAACTTCACAGCCTGCAGTTAAAATCTTTAATTTCATGGACGAATCTTGGCTTTATTTTTGAGGCAAAAAACGTCATTCTGAACAGCCGGCAGATTTTGATAAGATGTGAAATATGTTGCGTTTCATTACATAATGTGTGGTAGCTGGCTCTGTTTAAGCCCTTTCCCCAAGAGACAGTGCATACTGGAGACGTGTACTGCTATGATATCATAGACAAGCCTTGAATGAATACTTTGTGTTTTGACCTAGTCCTGCGCAGGCCTGTTTTACTACTGTACATGCAGTGCTATTGATGCACTTCGAAAGTTTGTTTAGATCCAGTGAAACTGCCATCATGGTAACAGAATGTCACACTTGGGTACTCTATTGTTTTATGCAGTTTAACTTTAAGACATTTTTGTTTGGAATTCACTTTTGATTCAGAGTTACAACACTTATTTGTTCACGATCAAAGCCATTGACTTCTGTAAAGCAAATATTTATCCCTGTTGACCCTCCCCAGCTTGGGAACGGATCTAACTGATCTAACAGTGCCTGTTCCTGTGTTCTACTGGTGCTGCCTGGGTTCTGTACTGATGGTGGAACCACTGTCGTGTTCCGTGGCCCACCAGTGCCACACATGCCCTGTGTTTAGAACTTGGCCAGGCGGAACCTCTCAGGATTCAGCACTAATTAGTCTCTCCGCCCCCAAGTCATTTTCCACTTGTTCCTGCAAGCTGGAACACATTATCTGCTCCACGCTTTTTCCCACTGCTCTCTCCCGCTCGGCAACCTGGAAAGCTGCAGTTTGATAAAAGATTACAACCCCCTCCCCCCTCTCCCTCTTTTTTTCTTTTTCTTTCTATTTTTTCCCCCTCTTCCTCCGGTCAATTTGTACAGCTCCCACCATCGCCTCCTCCTCCCCCTTTTTACTTTATCTTCTTTTGCTCCTCAATTGCACATATCAGAGGTAATGGAAAAATAAGGCTTACATTATCACCGTACATCTGTACTACAAATGGTTTGGGCCTGTGGGTTGTCTGAGAGTGAGGTTGTCTCAACGTAAGTTGTGGAATTGTTTGCACAGGAGAATTTGAGTTCCAGTGCCATAATAACTCGCCATCCGGCAGGATGCAGCTAGAATTCAGTTTCAATGTAGGTACACCTATGGAGAACAGCTTGCTCAAATTATTCTGAAAATGATCGTACACATGTTTAGCTTAAATATTTCCTCCCTCAGGCCAATTCTTGTCATTGTAGTTTTTTGTGGCTTTTTAGATATGAAGATACTGCCTTATCTGCCTACATCTCCCAATCTCCATGTCTGTGTGCCCTGCAGGTGTACTGAACTCTGCCCCGCTGATGCTCCCCGGGCGCCACGCTCTCAACGCCACCCTCATGGCGGGCAGCGTCGGGGGCTTGGTCCCCTACATGATGGACCCCAGCTTCACCACCGGCATCACCTGCCTGGGCAGCGTGTCCGCACTATCCGCCGTCATGGTGAGATCCCAGCCGCAGATATCTGGGGAGTTTGGGAAGGGGAAACCGGCTTGGGACTTCAAACAAGCTTGAGCTTATTGTACAGTTAGAGAGTCCAGTCTTCAAACAAGCTTGAGCTTATTGTACAGTTAGAGAGTCCAGTCTTCAAACAAGCTTGAGCTTATTGTACAGTTAGAGAGTCCCGTCTTGTTTTGAGGAAGCAGAGAATTATGAGTGAGGAGTCCTCTGATCCTGCTCCATTGTACGTAGGCTCATCCAGGTGGGAATCAATTTAGTTTAAGTCCGTTATGTCATAAAAGGCCATCTGGTGTGATTTGCAGACAGAGCGTTATGCCGTTTTTAGTGTTTATTGTCAGAAAGGAGACGTCACTTTGTGATTCTTTCACTTACGGGTCTCTACTGTATCTGCCAGTAGTTGGCGCATTGTTTGGTGCTCCAGGTTCAGTCCAGTCCAGTGTTTCCCACAGAATTGAATTCCATTTGTGGTGGTTGGTTTGCAGAATTAACTTGAATGCAACAGTTTTTAACAATTAGCATAGTGTGGTTATGATGCTAACCAGATTTACAACATTGTGTGGTGGTCAATGTTGATATTGTGGTGGGCCGCCACAAATAAGTCAATGTATGGGAAACACTGCAGTCATCTGCTGGCCTCACCGTTCTAGTAGCCGACTGCAGTCTGAGCTCTGCGTGTTGCTGGGAAGGCCTCCTGGGCGGTAGTGGTGCTGCTGCACTCTTGTCTTGTTCCTCGGGTTCACTGTGGTTGTGTTCGGGGTGAAGTCATGAGTGTGCGCCTCTAATGTCCCCTAATAAGAGGAGGAAATTGGACCTTCCGTTTATGACCACACGGGTCATTAATAGAGCCTGTGTGTTCTGACTCGTCCTGTTGCACAGCGGAGTGGTTGGCCAGGCCTCCCTCGTACGCACAGCAGGGGTAATGGGCAGAAGGCTCTAGAACGTTCCAGTTCAAAACACACACACACACACACACACACAGAAACACTTTTTGGCTGAAAGCATTATTTTTTCATAATAATATGGATCTCACCAAAGTGGTGATGAACCATGATGATGGAAGAAAGGTAAACAAGGATAATTCAATTGTCTCCGTGTGCCCAGAGAGGAGAGAGGTGCTCCCTCTTCAAGCTGCAGTAAATTTCAGCTTTTGAGGAATTTGAGCAGGTTGTCAGCAGTTCAGAAAAATAATCTCCAGTCTCCCTCCCATGGCTGTTTACCAAGGTTGCTAATGGCAGTCACCTGAAGTCTGGTTTCTTGCTTATTTGGGGGGGAGGGCAGGTGATTCGATATTGTTCATGTGTTGCCCTGTGTTTGTTTGATTGAGTGTTTCATTACATAATGTGTGGTAGCTGGCTCTGTTTAAGCCCTTTCCCCAAGGGACAGAGCATGCTGGAGACGTGTACTGCTATGATATCATAGACAAGCCTGAAATGAATACTTTGTGTTTTGACCTAGTCCTCATGCCCAGCGCAGGCCTGTTGGAAGTAAAACACACCCTTCTCCCTCTTCATGGATCAGATGTCTCCTATTTACCACTGGATCAGTTTAAAAAAAAACAATGCCCGCAATGCTGATGTGTATCCTAGCACAATCACATTTCATTAATTTTAAGGCATAGACCATACACCCAGCATCTGTGATGTATGGGCTGGTGTTTCACGTGTATAGAGTTTCAGTGGATTACTAAGAGAGACCGAACTCTAAGGTAAGGTTTAAAATGTAAAAAAAAATCCAAATGTCTGTAAATAATTTACCCCATTTGTGTTTTTATTTGTAGATTTTGCAGACTTGTAGATTTGCAGTGTATTTGGTGATATGTACTGGCACCTATAGAATCTCTTCACCTGAATGATCCTATGGTGAATGTTCTCAACTTGGTGGATCACCACCCAGATCAAAACGATTGTGCAGTCCACGTCTGCCCTGTCGTTGGATCGTTTCCTGATCTCCATGGCAGTGACCGTGTCCTGTTGGGCTCCCTCCGTAGGGTGTGACTCTGACGGCGGCCATCGGTGGAGCGGACATGCCGGTGGTGATCACGGTGCTGAACAGCTACTCGGGCTGGGCCCTGTGTGCTGAGGGCTTCCTGCTCAACAACAACCTGCTGACCATCGTGGGTGCGCTGATCGGGTCCTCAGGAGCCATCCTCTCATACATCATGTGTGTGGTAAGAAAGAACACTGACACACTCACACACTCACACACTCTCTCTTTGGAACACACAATGTCTGTAATATACACACACACACACACACACTATGTAATTCATATCATGTTCTGACCAGTATTTGTTTTATTAGGCTAGCATAATGGTGGTAATTACTTTATCCATGTGGGTGTTGTTGGGTTCTCCCACCACTGTGTCCTGATATAGAAAGCGTGGTAAAGAACGGCTGGAAAATGTGAAGCACATGCACACCCATCACATGCACACCCATCACATGCACACCCATCACAATGAGTTAATGTACATTGAAGTTTGTTGAGTATAAATCACACCACTGGCTACATCTTGTAATTTGATATGCAGCCAGTGACCAACCCCGTGAGAGGGTACCAGGTTATTTGCTGTTTTGTTGCTCTCTTTTCCAGTGATGGGCACTTTGTTTTTTTCCCCTTTTTTGGTTTGTTTTTTTTACACAACAGTAGTGAAAAATGGTCTGGAATCTCCCCTCCCTCAGCTCTGTTTGTTTGTGCTCTTCTGTGTCTCCTTGTTTGTTGGGGTGAACTAGGCCATGAACCGTTCGCTGGCTAACGTCATCCTGGGTGGCTACGGCACGTCCTCCACTGGTACAGGCAAGCCCATGGAGATTACAGGCACGCACACGGAGGTGAACGTGGAGCAGTCCGTGGAGATGATCAAGGATGCCCAGAGCATCATCATCGTACCGGGTAAACCCCAGGAACACACACACGTGCACACACAGAGAGACGCATACTTACTTCCACTCATGCGCACACACACACACACACACACACACACACACGCATACTTACACTCATGCGCACACACACACACAGACACATACTTACTTCCCCACACACATACACACACACACACGCGCGCACACACACTCACTCACACAATTTCATGGTTCAGGTGTTCTATCACACACACAGTCTGGGTGGCCGTGCGAGTTCTCTCCCTCTTAGCAGAGGGCTGTGAGAGGCTTGTACAAATGTTTCAGCATGTTATGGCTGTTTGGTTAACCTTGCATAACCTCATTACATCATAAGCAATTTTCTAAACACCCCCCACCCCCTCCTCTCTCCGGGTGCCTCCCCAAGTGAGCCCGTGGGCGCGCAGGCCGAGGTGGTCTTGGAAAGAGATGCTCGCTTATTTTCTGAAAAAAAGGGGTTTATTGAAGCCTCGTCTGACTCCTAACTGTGTAACATTTGTCCGTCCATCTCCACCCCTCTCGCTGTCATGTCCTCGTTAGGCCCCCTCGGCCTCTCCGTGAAATGTCAGCTTTATCACTTCTGGAAAGTTCCTTCCCTTTTGCGCTCTCGCTGCTTTTTGTGCGCTCCAGTTGCGTGCTTTTAGACTATTGGAAGGGGTTCTTCAGAGACGGGATTTCTTTTTTTTTTTTTTTTGAAAACCGTGTTTAACCTTCAGCGCACCAGCTGTGGCTGTTAAGTTGCCTAATTGTTTGCTTTGAGTTGTATATCAAACTCCCGTCTGTAAATGACTCACTGTTTTTCTTTTTTCTTTTTTCGGAGCGGACTGACCCGCTCGTCCAAACGATCTTAGCAGGCCTCCGGGGCCTCGGTCAGGGCCGCCAGCAAGTGTGGCAGCCTCCCGCTCCGCTTTGTTCTCCACAGCAGACTGGTTTACAATGGTGTTTTATGGTCCGACAGCAGGTCGGGTGGCGCAGGGTGAGAGGGGGATTGGATCAAGGCATTTGAGACGACATGACAGTGGAAAAGACTGGGATGGTGGAGGGGTTGGGGGGGTGGGGCGGGGGTTGTGGACGATTAGATGTGGGACTGAAGCTCGAAACAGAACAGGAGAAACAGGAGAAATGATAATAAAGCCACTCTCCAGAGTAAACAAGGCGCCGGGGCCAAGCACAACAGAGACGGCGCTTTTTATTTAAAACAAATGGCCCTCCAACAGCCTCACAGGCATCCAAACCCTTGCCCCCCCCGCCCTACACACACACACACACACACACACACACACACACACACACACACACACACACCCCTGTCCTTCTCCCACTCTCTCCCGACTTGTGCCCGACCATGCTCTTTCGCCTTGGGGGGATGCAGGGGAAAGAGGCCGAGTGGGAAGCAGAAGAGGATGAACTCCAGGGCCGCGCGGCTGTTAGCTGACCGAGGCTAATCTTTTCGTTTTGTTTTTAGTCTATTCCCGGCAACGCTGAGCTGTGCTGGTGGCTCCGTCCAGATCGGACGCGAGCCGGTCCACACAGGATGCCACAGGCTGTTAAAAACAACAAGGAATGGTCCCCTGCTGTTTTGATCGGCTGCTCCCTGACTCCGACGTGCAAATGCGAGGCTCTGGCGAGTCTTGTTTTCATTTTCACGTTTTACGTAATTGGACCAGTCGCAGTCACTTTGCCTGATTGACATCTGTGGAAACATTTAGGGTGCTTTTTTTCCCCCCGCTAAACACCGGCCGTTTTTCTGGGTCCGATTGTTTTCATTTTTGGAGAAATGCTTGTGTTAAAAAAAAAAGTGGTATGAAAAAGTGGAAAATCATTACGGGGGGATGTACGGGTAGTGAATGTTGGTTGGGGAGCTGCTAAAGCAACTCACCCTGCCTCAACAACACCCCATCTAAAGCAGGGCTTAGACTGTTGATGTAATAACAATGGCAGCTGTGGCCTACTGGTTAGCGCTTCGGACTTGTAACCAGAGGGTTGCCGGTTCGAACCCCGACCAGTAGGCACGGCAGAAGTGTCCTTGATCAAGGCCCCTAACCCCTCACTGCTCCCCGAGCGCCGCTGTTGTGCAGGCAGCTCACTGCGCCGGGATTAGTGTGTGCTTCACCTCACTGTGTGCTGAGTGTGTTTCACTAATTCACGGATTGGGATAAATGCAGAGACCAAATTTCCCTCACGGGATCAAAAGAGTATTTATACTTATACTTAATAGACCTAAATTAAATACAGTACGCAGGTGCTCTATTCTGAATTTGCCATTTCAGACACATAAAAACACTTCACATTGCAACTCATAAGGACCAATCTAGTAGTATTCGACACTCTGTGCTCCTCACGACACACCAAAGATGGAAGTAAACTTCAGTGGTGCTTTGGCGACATTGACAGGAGTACTTCCTTAGTAAAATAATAAGTCTTTCATTGTATTTATTTTAAGGAGCTTAGTGCTGTGTTGGATCATACATATTGACTGGGTCCACCTGTAGATTCTCAAGTAGTGTTGTGTAGAGTGTTTCTGACTGCAGTGCAAATAGGCAGGGACTGAAACCATTTTCAGCGAGGGTCTCTGCAGCTTTGATGTCGTGGCAGTTGTTTTACGGTACTTGTTTATTATGGTATAAAATGAGAAGGTCAATTATTTCATCTCCGCTCTAAAAATGAGAGGAGCTCCCTCATGTGTTGCTGTATTGAAACCACATTCTCCGATTTCTGCCAATGTGTTTTTGAGATTCAGTGGTCCACAGGGTATTTAAGTGTTTGTTACAACTCTTTGTGTGTGTGTTTGACAGAGGTAGAGAGAGAGGGTGAACTAGCATGTGGATATTTCTGTAGTAAGACAGGTAGTGTGTTTTTTTTCTACATTTTAACAGATTTGTTTGTTTGTTTTTTGCAGGTTATGGTCTGTGTGCCGCTAAGGCCCAGTACCCGATCGCTGAGCTGGTCAAGATGCTGGGGGAGATGGGCAAGAAAGTCAGGTATGAGTCACAGCCCATACCAAAGTGATTCAACCTCAAATACTCAATATTGCATTCATTGAAAGGTTCCTACATAAGGAATCATGTTTGTACATGTTGTTTTGTTGTAATGCTGACATTATTGACTTGTAGCATATTTCTGGCTTGTCACAGAGGAAATATTTCTGGTTTTATTGCAGAAGGCTCTGAACTCTTAGTCATTTAAAGGCCACATCTTGGGAAAACCTTTTCAGGCTCCCCATTTTTTTTCTCTCTTTTTTTACCCAAAGTGTTTTCCTCATCTTTATCTTTCACTCTCACTCACCTCTCTTGCTCCTCTCTCTCTTCTCTCTCTCCCTCTCTCTCTCTCTCGCGCTTCTCTTGCTCCTCTCTCTCTCTCTCTCTCTCTCTCTCTCTCTCTCTCTCTCTCTCTCTCCTATATGTATACATACATACTCATTTTGTCTTTCTTTGTCCTTCTGCCTCCATTTTCTCTCACTCTCTCTCTGCCCCTTCCCCTCTCTGTTTCTCACGTTCTCCTCTAACCCCTGTCCCACCTCCACTCCTGTCCCCGGTCGTCTCCTCCTCCACCTCCTCCTCTTTGGCGTTGTGCGTGTAGCTCTGCTCCATTTCAAAGTGCGGTTTGAATATCGTCATTCACCCGTGCCATTGTGCGGCGGCTCCTTTGTGGTCTCCGTGGGGTCCTCGTGTGTAATGCGCCATCTGAGCGCGCCGCCAAGTCCCAACCGACTGGGGACCGGGGCCCTTCCGGCCGCCTGAAAGGGCCGCGGCCATGGAGCGACAGGTGTGTGTGTGTGTGTGTGTGTGTGTGTGTGTGTGGCCACAGAACAGGCCTGCCTCTCAGGTTGCAGTGCTGCAAGATGGAGGGAGGGCTTGTGGGTGAAGTGGGGAGAGTGAGATGGTTGGAATAGAGGTGAGGTGTGGAGAGTGAGATGTTGGTATAGAGGTGAGGTGGGGTGGAGTGAGATGGTTGGGTGTAATAGAGGTGAGGTGGAGAGAGTGAGATGGTTGGAATAAAGGTGAGGTGGGGTGGAGTGAGATGTTGGAAAAGAGGTGAGGTGGGGAGAGTGAGATGGTTGGAATAGAGGTGAGGTGGAGAGAGTGAGATGGTTGGGTGGAACAGGGGTGAGGTGGGGAGATGGGAGAGTTCCCTCACACAGACTCATTTAAGCAAACTCTTTGAGTTAATCAGTCTCTTGCTGTGTGTCTTTCTCGTAATGGGAGGATGACTATAGAGAGAAGGTGAGAGTAAGGAAGAGAAGAGAGGGGGAGGGAGAGGGGTCAGGAAGACTGTGTTGGGCTTTAGAGCTTGTACCTAATGACATGGACTAGTATATAGTCAGTTTGAGTAAAAATTGGCCTCTTACTTCTCTGTTCAGAGCTCTGCTGCTAGTCAGACATTTAGCAATGACATGTTTTTCTCTAAACAAGGAAATATATATTTTTTTTCTCACTTTTTTGTCAGCTTAACTTGTGTGACTTCCTTGCTCCACTTCCTATAATCTTTGCTGTGTGTGTGTGTGTGTGTGTGTGTGTGTGTGTGTGTGTGTGTGTGTGTGTGTGTGTGTGAGTGTTTATTTCCCACAAAATGGTAGTTGTCTGCACTGTTTTAATCACGACTCTGGCACCAAGTAGAGACACACCAGTACGCCAAGAGTGTGTGTGTGTGTGTTGTGTAAAGAGCAAGTTCAAGCTACAGTGAGTGTGTCTTACACATACGCACACACGTGTGTATGCATACACACATTCTCTCTGACTTAATCACTCTTTCCATCACACACATCTCATCTCTGTTTGTGTATGTGTGTGTGTCTCACTTGTGTGTGCGCAAACACACACACACACACACACACACACACAGATGCAACCGCACACATACCAGTGCTGGGATGCCTGTGCAGTCAGGTCCCACAGTACATAGTGAGGAATGAGGCGTCAGCTGGTCAGCACTGAGGCGAGGGCCTGTGTGGCCTGTAATCACTTTGTCCGGCATCTCATCGGCACCATCCGTCTCTGCTGCTTTAGTGGCCCGCCGAGAGCTGTGTCCGTACAGCAGGGCCCTCAGAGAGCTATGTCCGTACAGCAGGGCCCTCAGAGAGCTGTGTCCGTACAGCAGGGCCCTCAGAGTGCCTGATTAGAATGGGGGTGTTAACCGTAAGACCAGCCCTTGTTGGAGATGAGGAAGAGAGGCGTGGATCGCCCATGCGGCTTAGCGAGATGTGGCTACATCTGTAGAATGTTCTGGAACATACACACACACACACACACACACACACACACACACACCCGCCAGCCCGCCCTCCCGCCCCCTTTGAGCTCTGACCACCCAAAACAAGGAGGAAGAAAGTCATCCACCCTCCCAGGTCATTTTAGTTCACCACAGGTGGGACTGAAGCATAACCACAATTCCTTATTTTTCAAATGATTGTGTCCCCCCCCACCACCACCCTCCGCCCCCCCCCCCCCCCCCCCCCCCCCCCCTTGCACCACCCTCCCTCCATCTGCACTATGCTGTAGGGCCTCAAGCCCTTGTCCTCGGCAGGCACTGCTCCTGCTGCTGGGAGGAACCAGAATGCGGGAAGAGAACAACTCGAGGAGGGGGGGGGGGTCAAGCGTGGGCACGCGGGAGGGAAGGAAGAAAGAAAAGAGGGAGGGAGAGGCAGGCAGACCGGAAGCTTGTGTGTAATTTTCGTTCACTCGTTTGATCTGGCAGCCTGGGCAGCTGCTGCCAATTAGAGCATTTGTAGTTGATTACAGGGGGAGATGGGTGGCCAGAGGGGGGGGGGGGGAACCCCACCATCCCATCCTCCTTCTCTTCCTCCATCCCACCATCCCATCCTTCTTCTTCTCTTCCTCCATCCCACCATCCCATCCTTCTTCTTCTCTTCCTCCATCCCACCATCCCATCCTTCTTCTTCTCTTCCTCCACCCCACCATCCCATCCTTCTTCTTCTCTTCCACCATCCCATCCTTCTTCCTTCTTCTTCTCTTCCTCCACCCCACCATCCCATCTCTTCCACCATCCCATCCTTCTTCTTCTCTTCCACCATCCCATCCTTCTTCCTTCTTCTTCTCTTCCACCATCCCATCCTTCTTCTTCTCTTCCACCATCCCATCCTTCTTCTTCTCTTCCTCCACCCCACCATCCCATCCTTCTTCTTCTCTTCCACCATCCCATCCTTCTTCTTCTCTTCCTCCACCCCACCCTCCGCTTCATCTGCTGGGCCTCTGGTCATCAGCACCACAGGGCTTTTTCTCAGAGGGACAGCTTTGAATACAACATGCTGTATTACAATGTAATCAATCAGTGCAAGCAGCTCACTTTGCTTCTAAAAATGCATTACTGTATTTCTTACTTACTACTTACAATAGTGATGGTTGTACTAGTATCTACAGTAGATCTGTCCATTCTGAAGTATAGTTGGTGGTGTTGTGTGTGGTGTGTCTTGCATTTTTGCCAGACCAAAGAGCTACATATTGCACGGCCTGGGCAGTTGGTGGAAACACTAAGTGTGTTTATCTGTCTTTCACATGATATTCCATAAAATGTGATTCAAAAGACAATGTCCATATAAGCTCACAAAAACATGCCGCCTTAATGTGACTAACTGTTGCGGAGCATCTCTTTAAGTGACCTGAGAAAGATGACTGTAGTAGCCCATTACAAAGAAGGCCAGTTGTATGCATCCACAGAGTGAAAGATATACTTCCCTCCTCTGAGTGAGGTTAGTCAGACTGCAGTCACTGGGGAATTTTAGCTTCAGGCACTGTCTACAGAAGTGTGTGTGTGTGTGTGTGTGTGTGTGTGTGTGTGTGTGTGTGTGTGTGTGTGTGTGTGTGTGTGTGTGTGTGTGTGTGTGTGTGTGTGTGTGTGTGTGTTGTGTGTGTGTGTGTGTGTGTGTGTGTGTGTGTGTGTGTGTGTGTGTGTGTGTGTGTGTGTGTGTGTGTGTGTGTGTGTGTGTGTGTGTGTGTGGCATTGTTGTGTCGAGGTGGGAAGTGGAACGTTGCAGTCATCGGATACTTGCTGGAAATTGAACCTGACTGAAGGTGACCTCATAGTTATTGATGTGACTATGCTACAAAAACAAATGTTTTAAATGGGAGCCATCAGCTAAAGGATTTAATCGTAGGAATAGATATTTTAAAATGAAATGGGTTATTGGGAAATAAAAGTCTCCATTAACTTCTATCTCATATCTCTGTCTGTCATGTCCAGGATGTGACCCATGTGTGGAGGCGGTGGCACTGTGGTGAACCGATGATAAGTGTGTCTTGGGGACTGTTAGCGGGAGCTGGAGAGGAAGGGGTTTTTGGGGGGGGGAGGGGGGGGGGGGGGGGGGGGGTGGTTGTTGAGGGTCCTGTTGACTGGCCAGCCGGCCGCTCGCTGACGGCCATTAAATGGGGAAATGAGTGGTAATGAGAGGGGAAGCGTGAGGCCGGTGGACGCGAGTGGTGCGGGAGGAAGAGTGGTGCGGGAGGAAGAGCGGTGCGGGAGGAAGAGCGGTGCGGGAGGAAGAGCGGTGCGGGAGGAAGAGCGGTGCGGGAGGAAGAGCGGTGCGGGAGGAAGAGCGGTGCGGGAGGAAGAGCGGTGCGGGAGGAAGAGCGGTGCGGGAGGAAGAGCGGTGCGGGAGGAAGAGCGGTGCGGGAGGAAGAGCGGTGCGGGAGGAAGAGCGGTGCGGGAGGAAGAGCGGTGCGGGAGGAAGAGCGGTGCGGGAGGAAGAGCGGTGCGGGAGGAAGAGCGGTGCGGGAGGAAGAGCGTTGGGGGAGACATGGGGGCATGTCCACGCGCCCCGAGGCCAGCACTCTGCCAGCGCTCCCACTGCACCACAGCGCACCAGTGCCCTCTTCGTCTCTCTCCTCCCCTCCAGTGCCCTCTTCGTCTCTCTCCTCCCCTCCAATGATTGCTCTAGCAGACATGGGAGCGCTTTGATGCGGTCGTGGGAGCGGGTGATTTAACTTGAGACATGCCAGTCAAATTTATAAGTGCGCCGCCGTTCTGGAAGTGGAATGAAATGGCCTTTTCCGATCCATTGCACAGGGTTGTATGAACAAAGCAAACATGAAGGAAATTAGAAATGAGACAAATGGAGAACGAGGTCATGGTTCCTGTGTGTGTGTGTGTGTGTGTGTGTGTGTGTGTGTGTGTGTGTGTGTGTGTGTGTGTGTGTGTGTGTGTGTTGCTAAAAGTATTAGGTGGAGACAAAAGGGGTCATTTTGTGTAGAATGCAGGGCATATCCTTTGTGGGTGGATGTGGCCAACTCTCTTGTCTTTGTGTCTCTGTCTTTCTGTCCGTCTTGTGTCTGTCTTCCACCCTGTGACCATAAAGTTCCTCCCTGCCTGCAGCAGTCCTCTTTCACTCTTCCACAAGAAAACACACACACACACACACACACACACACACACCCTCCCTCCTCAGGTCAATTTCTTTTTACTGCCTCCAGCTTTAAACACACACTACTTCCATACATGCACAGAGCTCAGCTCGAAATCTTTACTCCTTTAGACAAACATTCACACATGAACACACAGACATGTACAGCAGACACACGAACTGTACACACACTACACTATATGCACAAACACACACGGCTGTTATTTCCTCCCTCTTGACCCTTCTCCCACAGCTTGACCTTTACCTGCCTGCAGCAGTCCTCTTTCACTCTTCCACAAGAAAACACATACACACACACACACACACACTCTCTGGGCCCTTTTTAATGAATATATATATATATGCTTAGACTTCTGCAGACATTACCACTGCAGGTCAGCGTAAATAGCATGCAGTGCAGGTTCCCTGACCTTCAGCTTTGCCGCCACTCTTGAGACGGAGCTGGTTTACTCGGTGCCTCCCTGCTCAGTAAAACAAGACTGTCATGCCCTTGTGTACTGTATGTGTGAGGTCATGTGTTTGCTGTGCCTCCACAGGTTCGGCATCCACCCCGTGGCAGGCCGCATGCCAGGGCAGCTCAACGTGCTGCTGGCGGAGGCAGGTGTGCCCTATGACGTGGTGCTGGAGATGGACGAGATTAACGAGGACTTCCCTGGTATGGCTCGAACCCTGTCAGGACACGAGCGACTCCTAAATGGACTTTTGGCTAATGCCCACATTATTGTGGTCTTCGAAAATAGATGAGCTGAAATGTGTTAGTCATTTTGTGTCTGTCTAGTATTGTCACCAGCCTTATATGGTAACAGTTTGTGGTATTTGTAATTGTAGACAATATGGGCAAAGCGTTCATTAGTTGAGTTAATGTAAAGGTTTGTTATTTCTGATTGGGACTACAGAGCTTTCAGTGTTCTTAGTCAGTTTGTCTATTATGTTTTCTGTGTAAATGATCCATTGATAAAATGTGTCGTCTGGTTTGCAGAAACTGACCTGGTCATGGTCATCGGTGCCAACGACACAGTAAACTCTGCCGCTCAAGAGGACCCCAACTCCATCATTGCTGGCATGCCTGTGCTGGAGGTGTGGAAGTCCAAACAGGTGAGGAACTTTGCTGTCTCCTTTCGCTAGCTCACTCCTGTAGTCTCAAACCTCGTGTTCCTCTCCAATGTTATCCTTCAGCGGAGGTTGGAATGGATCTGTCTCTTGTCTGGTAACATAAGAGGCAACTAAATATGTCCAGATCTCTGGCATCTTTCATCCATTAAGCTGATTGATAACCTTGTACAGGATGGAAAGAAAGTGTCTCGTACAGGATGGAAAGAAGGTGTCTGCTTTGAGGGATCCAAATGAACCCGAGGTCCTGAAATGAAGGCTGGTGTTTTGGAAAGACAAATAAATGCTCAGGTCTGCTTTCTGGGACACAGACCCCAGATCATCTGTTTAGAGCTTAGTTACTGGGTACAACTCAACAGTTGGGGCCCCATCATCTTCTTTGCCACCCCCCCCCCCCCCCACCCCTTTTATTTCTCCTTTTCTCTGGGGTTGCCAAAGCAACAGAACTCCAACACAGGTGTAGCGGGGTCAACGCACCCCTTCACATCTCATCCGGCTTCCATTAGAGCCCTGACTCGCTCCCTCTGGAATGATGACATTTTGGAGCATCCGAGTGGAACGTTCCCCTAAATTAGGGCCTCCTTTTTTCGTTCCCTTTCCTCGCCCAGCTCCGGCACAGCCTCTGCTCTGCGCAATGTCTCTCTTTTCCTGGGAAGTCCCTGGATCCCACATGCTCCAAGACTAAACAGGGCTCGCTTCTCTAGCTCCGCTGCCACTCTGCTTCACGTAGGCAGCTCGTTTCTTAAGGCCCATTCACACCAAGAACGATAACGATAAGTAAGGGATAATGTATAGAACGCCGGTCATTATTGGGTAAATAAGTCCCGACAGGGCGAACCGGACCCCGACCCGCCAGCGGAGGGGTCTTGTTTCGCCCTGAAGGGACTTATTTTCCCATAATGACCGGCGTTCTATACATTATCCCGCTTATTTTACGGCTACTTCCCAAAACGAAAAAATAAACTCCACGATATGTCTCTTTACACTTATTTGTTACCGTTTTGTCGTGTTTTTTGCTGAGAAACAAATAGTTCGCAACACACGCTGAACTTGAATCAAACATTCTTTAGAACACAGCTGATCAACCGTCTGCTTTCACTTTTGAATAAAGTTCCAATGCAAGAAGTGACCGGAATACTTGTGGAGTAATATGATCAGCAGCACAAAACCCGCGATTTTCAGAACGATAAAAAGCTAATAGCCGATCAGAACTAGGGATGTTAACCGGTAGCCGTTTAACCGGTGGTTGACCGAATCAACGTTGACCGGTTAAAATTTTCTGCCGCCGGTTAAAAAAAAAAAAAAAAAAACTATTTTTAAAGCTCCCGAATGCCAGCCAGCGTCTGTTATTTCACTGCGCACACACGTGTTATTGGTGTTGTATTGTATGGGGCGATATGATCACTCAATATCTAAAAATGATAAATGTGAGCATGAGCCATCCCACGACGGAATTTATTAAGCGCAACCACAGCACAGAGCCATGGCTCTGCCACAGCAGAGCTCACGTAGCCATTCCGAAAACAGTTTATACCGGTTACTATAGTGACTATTTGTACGCCTTACATGACAGGTCCTGTCTGCGCAGCTAAAAAAAAATCACCACTATTAACCTAAATAAGGCTTATGTGAAGCATGTTACCCATTATGTAAACATAACATATAAACTTCACTGCTTGTTAGTGGCTGCGTGTTGACTATGGCATGATGATAATTGTAACAATGTAATGGCAAACGAAGACACGAAAGACTAACTTAGCATATGCCTAATTGTTGTGTTTTATTATTCATCTGTACTTAAATGGCATGACGACAGGAACTTATTGCAAAGGATTTTGTGCAGCACGCTACAGAGGCTGTTGGCAATCGGTAAGTTTTTTTACGAAGACGTTGG
The DNA here is from genome assembly GCF_046254945.1 of Alosa pseudoharengus. Taxonomy (NCBI): domain Eukaryota; kingdom Metazoa; phylum Chordata; class Actinopteri; order Clupeiformes; family Clupeidae; genus Alosa; species Alosa pseudoharengus. The sequence continues at coordinate 5,350,030 of NW_027468609.1, read as the reverse complement.
TTAATATAGGCTACTTTCCTGTAACACCACCAAATGTAGCGTTCTCTGTTTATGACTTTGTAACGTGAGCTTTTTATAGCCCGAGCTCGGTGCCGCGTTGCATGGAAGGTCGACGTTGTGCGTAATGTGTGCCTGTGCATGGGTGCGCAGGGAAAGCAATTATTTTTCTCCCCAAAACAAAACCCTTATTCCTCCACAAGTAGTGGACAATGATTGGGGAAAATGTATAATACAAAGGGCACGAACTAACATTGTGTGATGGGAGCCTAACCATTCTAAAATGGGGGGATAACTTGTTTCATGGGAAGAGAAAGACGAGCGACAGGACACGGGTATCATAAATGGCAGTTATAGAATTTTCGGTGACCGACTTTAACCGGTTAATGAGGCTCAGTGGCCGGTTAAGATTTTTTTTTTATTTCGCCATCCCTAATCAGAACCCATTAAATTTTAACCGTCACATTCATTAACACAAGGAGAGACTTTGTTTATCATTGTTCAGTGTGAACGCTTTTATCGTTATGGTTATAGGTATCGTTATCAATATCGTTCTTGGTGTGAATAGGCCTTTAATCTACCCCTATGGTCACTGCAGCTCCTTGCATAAGCACAGTCCAAGGTTGGACCAGGTACTTAGCGAAGCAACAGGCTTAGTTGTGGGTTGTTTTTGTGGCTGTAGGACTTGTACTGGGTGGAGTTCCCAGCCACATCACAATCCCTCAAAAGCAGCAGTAGCAGTAATGGTGCCCCCACCGCTGCAGTCACCCCTCCATCACTACACCCACTTGCCTTTCGTCAAATCTCTACCTCCCTTGTTGTCTCTCGGCAGGATCCTGCCACAGTACACCCTCGAGCTGATTACTCCCAGACAGAGGGGACCTGCCCCCCCACCCCCCCTCCACCCACAGACACACACACACACACACACACACACACACACACACACACTTCAACTTCCAATGCAAACCATCTGCCCCAATGAATTATTTATATGTAGGATGGAGGTCCCACTGTGGGGAGCCCTCTTGTCTCTTGACCCCCCACACGACCTCTACCCTGCAAGAGGAGGGTAGAGCAGATTGGGTTGAGGGCAGGGGGGGGGGTGGGTGGTGGCGGACTCACTCTGCCACCGTCACTGATCACCTGGAAAGGTTCATCACTAGTGGTCACGGGGAAGGACCTGAAGGTGATGACTACAGTGGGACAGGGCAAAGAGCAGGACGAAGAGAAGGAGGAGGAAAGGGGGTTATTAATAGGGATCCGCCTTTGCTGATTTGTGGTGGTGATGGTTGTTACGTTCCAAATATCTTTCAGCGTATTGAATAACCGGCGAAGGAAAGACCAGCGGCAGGGACCCGAGTCGTCGTCTTTTCATCCTCCTTCGTCTTTCTCTCTGGTTTTACTTATTCAATTACGCCATGCTTGCCTTGCTCCGACAGATGCTCACAATCAGAGTGACGCTCCTTCCCATTTTCCCAGGAACCGCACTGCCTTCAACTTTTTGTTTTAGACACTAATGATGCTTAATTTCGCAAATGGCAGATACTTAAATATCCATTAGTCGCTGGAACAGTGTTCGTGCCTTTCTTTTTTTTTCCTTCTCACTCATTCGTTCACTGGCTTTGTGCGGTGCATGCCATCCCCTCTTCTCCATTTCCCAATACTTGCAGGTGCATCCCACTTTCTGGGAAGCAAAGAACAACTTGTCCTGCCTGTCACTTAACTTAAGGGACTTAAGTATTGAAGAGATGCCTAGCGTTACAATCTGAATGGAAAGAAATAATTAAGCTTATTAGTTCCATAAATGTGGTCTTTGTTGTGAAGCACAAGACATTTTCTTCCTTACAGCCACTCATCATTAAGGAGACAAATATCACAACTCAGAGAAATTGCAGAGAAAACACAATTTTTAACATTTATTTATTTTTTGTTTGAACCAATAAATTTAAATGGGCTTTTCTACTGTCTGTTTTTCACAACAGGTTATCGTGATGAAGAGATCGCTGGGAGTCGGATATGCTGCCGTGGATAACCCCATCTTCTATAAACCCAACACCTCCATGCTTCTGGGAGATGCCAAGAAGACCTGTGATGCCTTGGCGTCGAAAGTACGCGAGGGTTAAAAATGGCCCCTAGACTTGTGCCTCTCCTCTCCTCTCCTCTGCCAGGCGCTGTGGTAGACTGCTAGGATAGAGTGAGCTTTGTGAACAAGACCCTTAGACAAGCATTAGCTTCAAAATATGGTAGTCAACTATCTGGCAGCGCATTTAAAGTTTGATAAGCATTAAGAGTAGATGAAGACTTTATTTGGACTCTTGGTTAACTTTTTTTTTTTCCTTCTTAATTTTATTGGTTGACGTTAAGTGTTGCCCTTCCATATGTTTTTTTTTCTTCCCCTTTTCACACCCTGGAAAGAAGAGTGAGGCAACAAGTTGTGCAGTATCTCCTACATATTCCACTCCTGTCAGATTTTGTCAGCTTTTATACAATGGAAACCCTTTTTAAAAACAGGAAAACGATACAGTTAGACCCAGTTCATTCTGTCTATATATATTTGTAGGCTCTGGTGTGGTATTTGTAGGATAATGTACTGTACTTGCTGTCAAAACACAACCACAAATGTGCCCATGGTTCATGACCTACTATTTTTATTTTATCTTCATTTTTTTTCTTGTGGCCATGTGACTTTGTGCTTATGACCGTGTGTGTGTTTGTGCGAAACACAGGAACTCCGTACACACACAGTTTCAGATTGCAAATTTGTTTTCTCTTCAAACAATGCAAGTCTTCTCTTACCTCCATAATGCTACGAGGATTTGAAGGATCAGTGGCGATATGAAGTAAAGCCAGGCTAATTTAACACAGCATTAGTAGTGTGAGATGGATTATTTAAAACCCTGCCGCCCTTTATTAGTTTAAGATTCAAACCGTTCCCCCGAGAGTATTATTTCCTTTTCCTTCAATTAACTCCACAGCAAGATAACTGATTGTAACAATAATAGCTAAACGGAAGGAAGTCAGCCATGCTTTTATCTGTTAGAGCTTTTGCCTTAAGCCCGATTGTAGCTCATGATTTTTTTTTTTTTTTTTTTTTTTTTTTTTCCGACTGGGACCTGAAACCATACATTACCAATAGAGAGTATAGTACATGACAACATCCCTACCTCTTCATAGTTCAAACCCAAACCAACTTTCTTCCTCCAACTTAAATCAATTCCGTCTTCTTTTTTTGTTTTGTTTAATCATTCAGCTGTCGTTAGCTTTAACAAGGAAAGCATGGTGTCTTTGACTGGAGAGTGTGTTTGCTGTGTGCATATTCCTCTATGTAATTTCTATGCGATAAATCTGAACCACAAAAATGCCTAAAAGCAGTCAAGCAATTTTTACCCTTTTTTGCAAATATTGTGGGGGAAAACAAATTAATTTGCTAAACAGAGTATTTTTTAGAAAGCATTAACACTTTTTGACAAGATGGTATTTTGTATTTTTGCTGCCCCTGTTGATCCTTTGTATAAAAGTTACCCTAATTGTACTGAAGTGTAGGTATGTAATGTTTAACCCTGCCCAGTGGTACACAGTATGCAGTAAGTGTTTTTGTGTGTGTGTGTGGGGGGGGGGGGGGTTGTCTTGCCATTTCGTGCCATGGATTGTGATGTTATTGAAATACTGTGAAATGTCTCTTCTCTTGACTTTATCATAGAGCATCACTCTTAATAAAAAAAAAACCCTGATGTGAAAGCATGGGTTCAATTTTGGTTGTTTTTTCTGTCCCTGCAGTCTGTTACATAAAAAAAAGATTACTCCTTCACACGCTAGTACTTTCTCCGAGGCTCTGTGTTTTGGAATCCTAGACAGTGTCCCCAAGCCCTTCTAGAATTCTGTTCACCTAGGGGCTCCCTCAAGTCTGTTTTTTTAATCAGTATCTCATATTACTTAGAAAAAGTGTTTCACAAGATCACAGATTTCTGAAAGCCCCCCCCCCCCCCATCTGATTTTAGTGATAGAAAGACCATCTCCTCTCCTCACGCTACAAGTGGCAGTGATTGCCCATTGTTTGTCCTCGGGCTCACCTGTCCGTGCGGTGTTTCTCGCCCCTGTGCTGTGCGTGAGTGAGCAAGGGTGGTGGCTGTGTGTGTGTGCTTTCTCTCTGAAGTCCTCGTGAGGGACTGTGGGGGATTGCATGAGATATTCATGGGGGTTCATTCAGCCACACAACAAATCGCACTCAAGAGGAGCGATTGCAATCATGGCAGAGCTCCCCGTTGGCCCTTCACAAGACGGTGTTTAACTGTAAGAGGCTGATGACTCCTGTGTGTGTGAGCCTGAGTGACTCTTTTCGTGACTAAGAGGACCTCTAGTCTGACAATAGAACAAAACCTGTTGCCCCTGCCAGAACAACCCCCCCCCCAACCCAACTAACACACCCTCATCCCACAACGCTGGCGGCCCTCTGCGGTAGTTGTGACTGCATAGTGTGAGGTGCCGAGCTGTTTCTCTTGGAGAGTAAATATCAACATCTTGTCAACCACAGTGACGCATTTTCTAGCGATAACTCTAAACCGTTATTTTGGCTAAGATTAATTGCGACGCTCGTCTCCCCACCCCCACACCACCTCCATGTTCCTAGCCCCCATCTTTGCCCAGAGCAACCATTTGTCAAAAAGTTTTTTTTTGCTTGTATTTGATGTGTTCTCGTCCTCTGCAACTGTCCTGAAAGCCATTAGGCTTATCCGTCATGTGTCTTTGATTCCGCCACAAGGCCAGCGACGGATGAAATATGTGTGATTGGAGCGGGCCATGCTGTTGCCTCGCCACAAATGCGACTAAATTACTGTGCGGTTTGTGTCGGTGAGCGAAGAGGATGTGGCCGCCTTCCTGGTGGACCGTGTTTCTCAATCAGCATTTTTGGATGTCATCCGCACTGTGGGTCTCTGAACTCCCCACCAAAAAAATAAATAATAAAAAAGCGAGCATGGGGTGACAGTAACTGAGCGAGATGCGAAGCGCAGAACAGCACCGCTCTGTTCGGGCTCAGCTCGGCTCGCTGTTTGAACAATGACTGCTTGAGTCTGACATCGGTGAAATGACCTCATTTTCCACCATTCCTCGAGCTGACTTTGATCAGGGTGTATAAGCCAAAAGATCCTGAAAATGCAGATGATGAGTGTAGCAGGGATTTTTCTTTTCTGGTCTTTTTTTTTTTTGTTTCTCTGCTGTTTTGTTTAAAACAAAAGGTTTTTTTTGCAGACTGCACATTGCTCCCACCTGCTCCACCTGTTCAAATCAGTCCTGCTATTTTCCAGTCCCCTGACAGCACCATCTCTCAGGGGTCTCTTCGTCGAGGACGTCTCTTTCATCATTCCTCTCCAGACCCTCTCAGCAGTTTTCTTTGTCTCCTCCACCACACCACCCGCCCCCCTCTTCTCCAGCAAAATTCTCCACATAAACAGTATCTGATCTGAAAAGCTCTCAGTTTAAGGCAATGTGTATTGAATCACAGGCGCTTTTAAAAGCATTAGCCCGCGCTCAGTGGGCTTGAGCTCAGCCAGGAGAGAGAGGAGGGGGGGGGGGGGGAGATGGATGACAGGCCCGGCTTTTACCAGGACCCGCCTGCCCTGCTGGATGTTTAGGAAACATAAACATGTTTGAGCGTTCCCCTTTTAAGATACTTTTATTGACCAGCTGCTCGCCTGTATTTTTCAGACCGAACCTTTCTTGTTTCTCTGGTGGGGATGAAAAATAAAGGGTGTTTAATGCTCCAGATATGGAGGATTTGCAGGAAGTCTCATGATTCCTGGGTCACACATGTCAAACTCTAGGGGGTGGGGGGCACTGGGAAAACAACTTTATCTGGCTGGTGTATGCAGAGTGGCAGAGGGGCCCACTGTGTTGGAATGGGGTAGGGAAGCATTGTGTTACACTGTGCTCTTAGGCACCAGATGACCCGGGCGGCCTGTGTTTTCTTAAGAGATTTAAGGAAGAGGAAATTCCTATTGCCATGTATTAGGTACATAGTGTACCCTTCAAGACCAGCCTGTGATCCTGGGGACCTCAGCGCAATCCTGGAAATGATCTGTGAAATGGGAACATTTTTCGGGGTGCTTTGTGCGATGTTTGGATTTGGGGGGCTTTTCGGAACACAAGGAGAATTAAGGTCTTGGACCGACGGTTGCTGGAGTAGAGTCGGAGTAAGGCAAGTGTGCAGAGCAGAGGCCTGGCGCTCCAAGTGTGTTTGTGCGATATTAGGCTGGAACAAATATTTATGCCAGTGGCCATTTCAACACAGAGCTGAGGGGCTGTGTAGCGGCGTGAGAATAAAGGGCATCCCTGTCTGACCCCTCCGTCTTTATTTTTCCTTTCTTTCTTTCTTTCTTTCTTTCTTTCTTTCTTTCTTTCTTTCCTTCTTTATTTTCTTTCTCTTTTACTCTCCCTCTCTTCTATCTCTCCCACAGCACACACATCAAAGGCCTCAGCCTTACCTAATACTGTCCACAGATAAATGACAACTCTTTAAAAGATGCAAGGGTTTGGTGTTTTTAAAAAAACTGGTGTCTACAAGTACATGCTGCTTTGATCATACCCTCATATTGACACAACTGTCTGGCTGAGAACCTAAAGACACTGGGTAGCTCCCAACATAACCTCTCCTGGCATGGTGCTTCTCCATGCTACCAGCAGACAGTGCTGTTTCAGTCCATTTCAGCATGCACTGATCCAGGCTGCACTCCTCCACCGAACTCAGAAAGCCTGTCTGATTTGAACTGTTTGAATATAGTCCCTGCCTTGCCTATTTAACACTGACTCTGTGCCTCTGCTTTGCTGTTACAGTGTATAACAGGGAGTAGACAGCTATAGAATGGCCTCAGTAATTCAGCTACATGGTCAGTCAGAGGTCTGTTATTATTCATTGTAGTTTATGTGGCCAAATATTTGTTATGTTATGTGCCCTGTGGTAAAAGATGTAGATGCTTTAACACATTAAACACATTTCTCCCTCAAGGCATTAAACACAGTTCTCCCTCATTGCATCCATTTAAAATGATGTAGAGTAGATGTCCTGCACAACTCCCATGTACACACTGACGTACAGTTGCATAACATTTGCACTGAAATGTTGGCGGATCCCGGTGTGTGCTCTGAATCAGCGGGCTTAGTCAAAGGGCGTAGCGAGCTGAAGGTGCCCACCCAGCCTCCGCAGACGTTTCCTCAGAGCCCTACGCACTTGTTCAGTTTTCTTCTCCTTCTTTTTCCTTCCTTTTTTTCACGTTGTCATGATTCACACGGAACGAGACAAGGTCCTTTCCACTGCCCCTGGGTCTGTGTGTGAGGGTGGCATGGGCTTTAATGGTGTAATTAATCCTAATGAGAAAGTGTCTGGGTGGGTGGGTGGGTGGTGGTGGTGGTGGTGGGGGTTACATGTCTGGGAGGGTGGTCTATGCTCTGTTCTGGTTTCTTTCTGCCTCGGCCTTGTTTGCGGGTTCAGGAGTTGACGGTGAAACTCAAGCCTCCGGTCGTGCTGGTATTCCCGCTGCTCCGGCTGCTGCTATGGCTGTCTATGGCACAGAACAAGTGGAGGTGTCGGCTACTTCTCCAGGAACAAGTTCTGTGTAGCCAATGTGTCTCAACACACAGGTCTTCAGGGTTTAGCCTCCTCTACAACTGCAATGGGATGCAAATGCCTCCACTGTCAGCACACCTTGTTAGATAAAGTTAAATGATGCCGTCTTGCAAGACATATGAAACTGTCTTGCAGACAGAATTAGCCATGCCTGTTTGATTCCACTGAAAACATGAGCCCCTAACGACAAGCAAAGCGCCGCGCCTTTGTTTTGGCCTTGATGTAAACAAATCAATCAGTTGTTCGATATTTTTTCTTTAGTAAACAGGGCAAGCGAGGCTGTTCGTCCAAGAGAACAATCAGCAGGGGTGTTGACACGCTGTACACCCCTCGGCCCCTTTTAAAATGTCAAGTACGATAAGCCCGTCTAAGACCCAGTGGAAACAGCAGGGAGCGAAAAAAAAAGATGTCACATTGTGAAGAAATGTTTGCTTTCTCATTACAAAATTATGCTTTGTGCCGAGGTGCAAGCCAGCCAGGCCCAAGCTGATGTAAAGCGCTGGACGTGATGAATTGTAAGCAGTAATCAAATAGCTTGGCTTTTCCGTGAGGTGTTACTGACACAATCTTAATGACAGAGCTAAAGCCCTTGTCAGGTTCCATCGCTTTTTAACCCCTGTCCCTCACGCTCGATATGTTTGCACGTCAGAACGAGGCTTTTTGGCCCCGTACAGTAGTGAAGTAAGGACAGAGACTCACCAGGGGTCAAGGGTCAAATGGGGGGGCCAAAGCCAAGCACAGATGTTTGAGTGGGATCCAACATGAGTAAAAGAGCCCATATGAAAACTCATTCCTGAATGAATGGATCTTATGGAGTTATTAAACAACAGCGCACTGAGATGGATGCGCCTCCGTGATGGACCTGGGGGAGAGGGATTTCACTTGAGTCATCGGGGGTCCCAGTGCGGCCATGTTTGTTTATGTGTGTATTTGTACTGTTTCTGTTACGTTATCCTTCTTTCAAACCTGTCTTTCTTCACATTTGTAAGTCTGTGTGTGTGTGTGTGTGTGTGTGTGTGTGTGTGCTTGCGTATGTGTGTGTGTTGTCTTGTGTGTGTGAAGTTTCCTTGGTACGTGCTCCCCCAAATGGACTCAACTGATGTAATTTTGCACCCCATGATAAATCATGTCTATGTCGAGAATGTTGCCAACTTTTTTTAATCAGCTAATCTTGGCTGACACCAGGTTATCTGGGAAAGAATTTGGACTATGAGGTTTCACCTTACACATTTGTGAACATAACTGTTCCAAGTGATTGGGGGTTGTGCAAGTAAATTTATTGCTCTATCATTTCTTACACCAAGGGATCATAAAACAGGCGAAAGTAATAAAATAAAATAAAACACCTTTCAGGAACATTTTCTCAAGATCTTCCCCCCAAATTATGGACTACACCCCCACCAAAAGCTTTTGACCCCTGACTTGTTGAAAACCAAAGGTCACTTGAGGTCAATAAGGGCTTCATCACCTCCTGCATACTTTAGAACACTGAGGCCCCCGATGAGAAATGTCGTTTCTGCTCTGCTTGTCTGGGCTGTTTATTGAACCACGTTGCAGCTACAGCCACGTCTAGCAGCTGTGAACTGTTTGGTGGTTGAGCCGTCAGCCACATCTCTCAGCCCCCCCCCTTCTCCTTATCAGGCACCCCCCCCCCACACACACAAACACACACACTTCACCAACCCCCTACACACACACACACACACACACACTTCACCAACCCCCTACACACACACACACACACAACCACAGACACACACACACACACACACACACACACACTTCACCAACCCCCTACACATACACACACACACACACACACTTCACCAACCCCCTACACACACACACACACACACACACACAACCACACACACACACACACAACCACACACACACACACACACACAGCCCATCCCACCCCCCCGACATGGCAGCCACTTTTGGCTGTCAGAAAAGGTGCCTCTTATCTGCACAGTTTAGAAGATTTCCGTGAGAATCCCCCAAAGAAATGCCTGCAAAGAAGCCTTGGAATGGCGCTGAAATCCCACAGGAATGATCAGACAGTGGTATCCTGTATCTGGGGGAGTCTTAGAGAGAGCCTTTTGTGTCCACTGCCCAGGTATGTAGTCAGAGAGAGAGAGAGAGAGAGAGAGAAAGCGTAAAAGTAGAACATTAAGACACGAAGAGGTTAGTGACAATAAAGGACCCCTAGTCCTGGATGATGAGAGGCTGTGTGACACAAACAGTGCATACTCCATCGTGTTTGTTTTGAGGAGAGGGAGGGGGGAAAATGTCAGTAAATCGGTTTGGTTGCCATGTTTGTTATTGTTGTCATCACCCGCTTAGCTTTTAAGACAGGGTTACCTGGCAGTCGACCCGAAGCATGGAGACTGGCCAAAGCGTGAGGTGACGGGGGAACAAAAGAGTGCCGCGTAGATCCTCGGCGGAGTCGGGTATCAAGAGGATGACCACAGCAGTGTCAAAGAGAGCCACCACAGTCCAACACAAAAGAATGATACCAGCGAAAAAAAGAAGGGAAAAGAAGAGAGGGATGGGGTTTCAGAGCCCAGGCATGAAAAGGAAAACATCACTCTCTCTCTCTTTTTCTCTCGCCCCCCTTCTATTGTGTGAGGGCCTGAGTTGGGGGGGGGGAAGGATAACAGAGAGCCCCCCCATGCGGGTCATGATGTGTCAACGACGGAGGAATTTTCACTTCTCCTTTAAAGTCCTATGCGGATGGCATGTCTCCCCTGCTTTGAAGCGTCCTCCTCCACATGGCGAATCGTCGCATCGATCTGGTGTTTTTAATTACACCACAGGGATGGGGTGATGGGGTCAAGGATGCATCACAGAGCGAGAGAACGAGTGAGTGAGTGAGAGAGAGAGAGAGAGAGAGATTCACAAAGATGGGGAAGAGAAAATATGAAAATAAAAAACAACACCTGTCAGCGCTCCTTATCACGGCACGGCTTTTGTGTTCGTCGACTCGCCCCGGCTCGAGCAAGGAGTAGAGGAAGAAGCAGCCCAAGGGCGGGCCCTGGAATCACGCCGGGCTTGTGTCGCCCTCATCGCTACGCCTCTTTGTCCTGGGCGGAGGGTGGTGGTGGGGTGTGGAGTTATCTAGCGGGGCGTTTCAAAGGTGGGGGACAGACAATACCCTTTCGTGCCACGGGGGAGAGAAGAGTGTAGGGTTCTGGGTCCCTCCCAGAGTATGCGGCTGATGCGTCTTCTTTTTTTTCTGCGTGGAACAAACCAGGGACAATGAGGGGGCCTCCGAAATCACCTCTCGTCTTCTCCAAAACAGGATTAGCTCACTGACGGGAGTGCGCAGATTGCTTGCTTGTTTATTTGTGTTGCCCTGTTGCCATGGGGATGTGGGCTTGAGGGGGGTAAAAGTACCCCCATAACCACAACAACAACAACCATCAAAAAAAAAACAGCAAAACAACAGATGTGAGCAGGTTTAGTGTGTTTGTTCCCATTTATCATGGCGACTTTAAATGACTCTGACAAAACCTGTCTTTTATGAATAACTCAGTGCTAGTTGTATTTTGAAACAGATGAGACACATTCAAGCAAACAAAGTAGCTATATTCATGGATATCCCCCTGCGGACTTGGGAATCCGAATTGCGAATGGTGATTCTGCTTTACCACCAAACATTTGTAGAGCAAACTTCACTTTACATATTAGTCTTACGCTGGCTTTCAGTGGTAAAAGTCAATGTAAAACGCATGGGCTGTTTTAAAAGACTGTGGAGGATTTAAAAGGCATTCTTTTAAAAAAAAATCTTTCTGTAGGGCTGCTCTGGTTAGCACTGTTCCAACCAAAAGTCCCCTAAATGTTAAGATTGAATTGCGCGAGGGGGAACATTTGTTTTGGCTGCCCATCCCAGAGGGCAACAGAAAAGGGAAAGGTAGAGAGACCTTGCAAACCAGAAGCCACAGCATTACTTGAGTCTGTGCTTTGTCACTGTTCTGTAGGAGAGGAATGAGGTCCATTTGAGTGTGGAGAACCATCGGAGAACTTGTTTGGGGCTTTTGGACGAACACACTTCCATTCCTGTTCGTTCTCCTATACTCACAGGAGCAATCATGTACTCTTTATAACATTACACAGTGCAATCATGTGGAAAATCGTGCATATACATACGAACATGACTAAGCAGTATGTTTAGAGTGTGCGTGATCCAACGGACAGCTAATAAGGTCAGACAAGCTGTGTAAATGTGTGTGTGTGTGTGTGTGTGTGTTTGTGTGTCTGTGTATGTGTGTGTGTGACTGTGTGTGTGTGTGTCTGCGTGTGTGTGTGTATGTGTGTATGTGTGTGCGCGCGCGTGTGTGTCCTAGACCTCTAGACAGCACCGAGGGGAAAGAATAGCAATGGGGGGAAATCCTCATCAGACTGATTACCCAGTGACTCAGGGCCCTGGAGGCAGAGCACAAATCTAATTTGCAGGATTTGAGCAGCAGGGCTGAGCTGACTCCTGAGAGCCCTGCGGGCCGAGCCGGGACGGGCCCACACAGATCCGCAGGGGCTCGCCAAGAACACAGACCAGACCCTCTGCACAATTCATTAGGATCTGGACGGGTCAGTAATCCAGTATCTCTGAGACAGCGAGAGATATTAGTCAGCTGTTTTCAGAGCGTGGAATTCTGTGCATAGAGTGGACTGTGAGTGTGTGCTTGTGCATGACGTATGCTGGGTAATTACTGAATGAGTGTGTGTGTGTGTGTGTTGGGGGGGGGGGGGGGTAGTGCATTAGTTGATAAGAAACAAGTGATTGTGTTGTTGTTAATGGGGTTTGTCACTAATGATTATTTTCCTCAAGGTATGATGTCATCTCAGTTAAGAGGATTGCTCCATTATGATGCACTGAGCACTGTGTGCAAAGAGCCTAAGTGGTTTTAATCTTCATCAGGAGCTGCTGCTATCTGGAGAGATAACAATACAGCGATGGGACCTTCTTCTGAGCAAGTGTGTGTTGCTTACCAGCATTGGAAATGGCTGAGAAAGTGAGCCTAGTATGGAACGCTTTGACATTTTTACCTAAAAATTAAAAAAGTTGGGCAACAGTGAATTTACGTCACTTAACTTCCATGAAGGTCATGAGTTGGTTTCAATCCCAGAATAAAGGACAGTGAACTCTACATTTCTGACATTAAACTACCTGAGGAGTATACAGTTGGACTTATAAATGAATGGTTGTTGATGTTTGTCGCCTCCACTTTTCCCAACAAGATGTTCCTCCTGTTGAAGTGTATTTTGGTCTAACTCTAACCATACTTTTTGTGGTGGAGGCATGGATAGGTCAAGTTTTGGTATCCGCTCCCTGGCTCTCAAAGATGTATTTCATTTGTGATAAAATGCAGTAAAGCAGGTGTTTCCTCCAGACTGTACTGTATATGACAAGTAATCATAATACTTTGTGAGAGAAAGAAAGGAGGGAAATGCTGAAAGAGCCGAGCCATCAGTCATGCCCTGGCATTCCCATACATGGTGCAAATCTCCCTGTGCCTCTATAATTTACTTAAAGCACTCATCCATTACAAGTCTGTCAATGAGTCGAGCCTTGCCATCAACGCTGATACACAATACTGATTACTCTACCTGCAGACAAATAGCCTCCTTTTTCTCCTACACTGATGCTCCTGCCTACTTCAGGTGGCTGGTGCCTTTCTTGCCATGCTGTTGTCCATATAAGCGTTTCTCCTACCTCGCCTTTGACCCCGGCCTTCCTACTTCCAGAAATCTGCGTGTGAATGATCAGAGGTGTAGGTAAGATAAATGGCCTTCTCAAAGAGCAGTCGGGGTCCCCTGCTCTGCCCAGGCTGTTGTGATTACTTGCGCCAAGCATAAGGTAACCCTTACATCAAGGCCACGCCATCACTGAATCCAATTTCAGACGCCCAGGCTCCTCGAACATGGTTCTATCACAGTGCACCAGAGTGGTACCAATATTTATCTCTCGGGCTATGATGCAGTGCCTGGCCTGATTAGAAACACATTAGGGCCGCGGAGCTTTTATGCGCTCGTGCTTTTCGTTCGGCATGTGTCTGGGTTGCTACAGTATGGGCCCTTGGCTTGCTCCCAGCTGGGCTGTGCTTGGGACCCTTTCCTCTCATTTTGTTTTTCAGATATGAGAAACTGCCAAAAATTTAGCTAAAGTGTGTAGTGGGTGTCTGCTGTGTGGGTATCCAGGGAAAGATTGTGTGACTTTTTTTTCTGTTTTGCTATGATGTGGGAAAAAATGCAGATTTTTGAAAAAGCTCAGTAGGTGGGTAGAAATGTCAGAAATCCAGTTCACGCAGTCTTACCACACAGCTCCAAGCAGTTAAGCAATATGGTTCTTCCTTACAGAAACATTCCCCTGACCAAAATTCCAAAATAAATAAAATGTGAGTTTAATCCTCCAGCGTCTTGCCAAGGGGAGTCGACAAGAGTATCATCAAATAAACTCAAGATTCCGATAAGTGTTTACATGTTGAGACAACGGAGGTAGGGGGTGGTGGAGGGGTTCGAGTTGGGGGATCAAGTGGGTGGAGGAGGAGATGACACGGGGGACACCGGCTCTGCATGTACTGCAGTCTGTTTACTCTACTCTGTGGTTTTCCCGAAACTCAATGCTGCCGGTGACAAGTCTGCTACCGCTTAGGGTCCAGTGCACGCAGATAATGTGGAGCTGCGTCACGAGGCAACATTAGGGCTTCCTAGTAGGATTACTGAGTCGCCAGCCGTGTTGACACTTAGTGTCAGGCTGACCCTCTTGACAAGTAAACTGTGGTGGACATCCAAGCCATCGTCTTTCTTAAGAGTGGCTAATCGTTTTCAGACAGTGTAAGATGGATGCAACCACAAAGGCCCATTTTAGGCATGGGAAGTGATGAATAGGCATTTTGTTTATGTAGTGTATGATACACTGTCTTGTTTGTTGATGTACTGTACTGTTTCTTGTTTATTATTTTTGAAATCACAACAACTTGTCATTTTACACATTCCAATGGAAGTACCTTTAACACCACCATTTAGGCCCAGTGCACAGTTTTGATATTCGCATTAGAACGCTATTTGAAAACACCCGGGATATCTAAGGTCAACAATTATAAATGTCAATGAACTTGGCCCCCTCCTGGAAAGCGTCAGAGTAACAGGTTGTTCGAAACATTTCCCATTTCGTTGATGGGGTGGGGTGGAGGTGGGGGTTGCTCGGTGGAAAAAATGTCCCACTTGTTAACATTCTCAGATTCATCCTGTACTGGCAAACCCTCAGAGCCCAGAGCCTATTATAAATATTTAAGGGGAACTGTTGACATGAAGATAGCACTGACAAATTGAGTTAACATTTCTGCCATAGATTAGTGTTCATGTGTGGAGGGAGAAAAAGGTTTAAAACACACAACAAGTCTTTTATTGCTGCCAGGACCTGTTTAGTCTATATTTCACTCTTAGAGACCTAGGTAGATGTTGATGTTAAGGCCCCAGTGCAATGTAATTCAGGGTTTTATGGGACAGAGGGTCAGGCAGATAGGCCTAAGTAATAATGCATGTTTCTAGTAGTTCTTGACTATTACACACAGTGATAGTGGATGGACAGAATGGACAAATACCAACAGGGATCTTGCAAGGTTGTGTCAAGGCTGCAACTGTTTTTTTGTATAGGGAAGCTTTTCTATCTACTTCTGCTGTCTGTATGCTAGCTTTGCCACAACACTTGAAACTATTATGAATTGCAAGCATGACTATTTTTACTAGGATCGTGTGGTCTCTTACACCACGTCACCAGTTTATTGAGATCTGTCAATGCCGGGATGGTTTCCTCTTTTTTTACATGAATGTGACCTCCTCGAGCCTCAAGCACTTTGAGATGTTTTCCAAGCAAGATTATTTAGAGCATGACGCCAGAAAGGTCAAGTTCACAAGTCAGGTCCTGCTCAGAGCTTGAATCCTTTACACTGCAGATATATGAACTTAGAGCTGACTTCACTGTACATTCACTTTCAACCTGTTAAAAACCATAAACATCAAGGAACCATAAACATAAAGATAAACATGTATGCATTTATGGCACATGAATGTATTATAGATAATGCATGATTCAATATTAAACCCCTAATGGAAAGGAAAATGATTCAAATTGTTTATTAACAAGGCGAGCATAATGGATTGCTAAAAGGGTATATGGGGTACGGCCGAACAGTGGAAATGAATGTCCGGCGTTGAGTAAACTGCCCTCTCCTCTTTGTTGTATGTTTGTCTCTATGGACACATTGTTGTTTATTTATGTTAGCAAATGCACTGTCTGGCAGAGAGGCAGGGCACTCAGCAATGTCATCAACCAGTGCTCATCTAAGTCATGTTATCTGCCAATCCAGCCTGTCTCTTCTTAACCACTCATTTCCTCTCACAGACGTCAATCAGTGTGTTCTTACAGCTCGGTGGAGATGTTCATAGAGGTGATCTATGACATGAGACAGGCCCAAATGTGGGATAAATCACTGGGAATCTGCCATGGAAGTAGAGGAGTGTTCTATATCTCTCTCACGTTCAGCTCCTTCTCAGTCTCCACAATTATCTTGATTAATAGGAATACACTCTGCTACTCAACTGCAGACATGATACAAGTTGACTTTGAGGCTGACTTTTCTATCACCACCAGCATGCCAACTTGTAATGTGCTGTACTGTGCTGTGAATGAGCGTTGGTTGTTATCTGTAGCTGACAAATCACATGCGTTCTCCATAATTTTACATCTGTCCAAGTTCAGGAGGGTTACCATTTTTGTAATTACTGCATGTATTATGTTTAAACTGATGGATCATCCAGCAATGATTAACCACAGTAAGCTTCACCTCGGAAAGATTCTCCAATTATTCATAGGCTAATGTTTTCATGTGGTGGGCCATAATTTGAATGATTTGCAAGTGCAAAGTCTGCAGTATAACTAAATCTAATTTATGGTTGTGGCTATGATTCTTAGCCAACATTTTTGTTCAAAGCGACGTACATTAAGTACATAAACATATCATCATTAAAAAGGAACAGTTCAAAGTATATCTAAAAAACAAATACTAACAATAATGGTAACAATAGACTAAATCATTTGTATATTTGCATTTGTACAAATGGAATAATAACAAAAGCAAATCGTCACAATAAAAAGAAAGATAGACACATCAACCATGACTGCAAGGAGAAATAATTAGTTAGATACAAGGTAAATAGAGGGGACTTTAAGCACTTATAAATCCATACCCCAGTTTTGGGGGAATTCCAGGTTTCCTATAGTGAACAAGCTAGACATGTTATCTTCCTTTGTGAAATCCCCCTCATCAGAGATGTTACTGACATCAGCTATGACTCTTATAACTAGGCAAAATCTATTTGCTGATGTACCACCATGGTACCTTAACCTCAAACACTGATGAGTCAGATCAATGCTCCCACCTGCCACATGATAGCTACAGTTCATGCACAAGAACTTTGCTTATTGATAGACTTTGCACTTGGCCCACCATTTAACTTAGGGCTCAACATATTTCCCATGTAAATCCTAGAGGTAATTTGTGTGTACATCAGCAAAATGCCCTTGCCTAAACCACACAGTACACTTCCTCATCTTCTACTGTATGAGTCGGCTTAAGTATGGAAAAGATGATATCAGACAAGGAGTGACCTCATTCTTTATCCAGAACAGCAAGAGCCTTATAGAAAGATAGTTTGTGAAACCATAACAGGGAAAAGAAGCCATGTGTATATGGAAAAACATGTCACAGAGTGCTTCACCTGAATGCTAAACATGAGGGAAAAATGTTCTAGCATCCATGGTAAAGATGGACTGTATGTCTTCAACATTTTATCTGGAATGTACCGTCTATAGGGGACATTAGTCAAGTTCAACCATTAATCCTCACAAATGTACACATAAACCCAGTAAACCCACGCTTAGAAGGCTGACAAACGAGAGAAAGCATTTGCCTTTGTGCTTATACACAATTCCTCTTGTAAGCAGAGAAATAGATCCTTTGATACACAAGCGAAAGTCCCTGGTTGAACCCTCTTTCCCGGCCAGTTCCGCTCCATCATTGTGCTCGGACAAGAGCCACCGGCACAGCTCCTCATCACAGGCCTGGCCAAGCTAAAGATAGAGTGTCACACCTTTGCTGGGTGAACTCAGCACCCTCTCGACCTGTCCGGGATCCAGGACGGAGCCTGTGTCCAGGTACAGTACAATAATTTAATCTAGGTGATGGATTCGGCAAGGTCAATGTGAAGGATATCCACTCCCCACTCGTTTGGCTTACATTATTGGCAGGGCATTGTTGGCCTCAGCTTGTTGAGTTTTGCTTGAATGTGATCATCCTCCCATTAGAGTTCAGGGAGTTATGGGTCTAGATTTAGAAACAAATGTGCAACATACACATGCACGCAGCTTGGCCAGTTCTGAGGATACTCGGAGAGTCTGAAATGAATACAGGACTCACACAACACTTTTTCTGTAGGTGCAGGTCCAAAGCAAGAGCAGGTTATGGATGGCTGGCTGTATTAGTGAGATGAAAAGTGATGCAGAGTTAGAAGTGTTTTATCAAGCATTCAAGAGGTAAATACCACTGACAGCATAATCAAGACTGAATATCAGAAAATCTATGACCATCTGTTACACTTTGACAGTGTTTACACAAACAACAGTGTTAAAATAATATTCGTTTAAGAAATATTAATCCAAGTAAAAACAATGTGTTTTTACCTCCAATTCTAAATGTAACACCATGACCAGAAGACTATGCATTTCTCTAGTCTTGGTGAGGATACCCAGACTTAAGTGGACTCTGGATGAGAGGGCATTTGAAGGCCTGATCCAGGCCAGTTCTACTTCAGACGCCGCTACTGTCTGAGCCCAGCGCAGCCTGTGCCCCTGCAGACTTCTGGATGTGCTGACAAGGTG
This sequence comes from Alosa pseudoharengus, assembly GCF_046254945.1. Lineage (NCBI taxonomy): Eukaryota > Metazoa > Chordata > Actinopteri > Clupeiformes > Clupeidae > Alosa > Alosa pseudoharengus. Next base: position 5,331,470 of record NW_027468609.1, on the reverse strand, counting down.
CCAGTTCCAATTCTGAATGAATTTATGTGCAATTAAACTCAAATGACCATAACATTAAAGCATGAAAAAGCAAACGGCAGAAATAGAGTCCCAAAAAAAGCACACAAATGGAAAACTAAACTTTAGAAAAACAGAAGGGCGAGAAATTACTTCACTGCGAGGCATTTTTTCTCTTTCTTTTCACACTCACGTTGTCTTTCCCGGAATCTTCTGACACAGCAAAATGGTGTTGTCTTTGCACACTTTGCAGTTTAAAAATTAGCAAAACAACCAATATGGGAACTAAACTATTTCCCTTGTTACATTCATTTAAAAACAGATTCATCAGTTGTAAGATATTCTGTGTGTATGTCTTTGTGTGTGTGTGTGTATATATATATATATATATATATATAGAGAGAGAGAGAGAGAGAGAGAGATACATTAAAAGAAAAATAACTGGAAATGTACAGGCCTAGTATTTTTAGTCTGTGTAATACAGTTCCAGTTTGTAAAGTAATCACCCATTACACAAAAGCCATGACTCACAATATCATGTTAATGTTTTTTGTATGGTCCTTAAAAGCTATGAGAGTGCATCTATCAGTGCAGCATCATCCCTAATGAAATGCAGCTCACAGCTGAGTTGTTGCTCAACAAATTTTCAGTAAGACGTCAGCATTTAGGGTTCCAGGAATAAATCTGAAGTACTGTGGGGGTGGCGAAGGAGATGGTGGTGTGTGTATATGTGTGTGTGTGTGTGTGTGTGTGTGTGTGTGTGGGGGGGGGGTGGTGTTTGGTTACAGGAATTCCTTACAATGCCCTGAAGGCCGAGCACCTTTCAGTTTCACTTCTGTGTCTCTGCCCCAACACTGAACTCTGAGAGTGACACTGAGGAGGCAGCTGTCAATTCACTCCTATTCCCAGTGTCTGGCCCTGTGCAGGGGTACCGTGTGTGCGTGGTGGTATGGTCTCTCTGTGTGTGTGAGTGTGTGTGTGTACTTCTCTTAGTGCCTGGTCAAGGTATAAGTGAGTCATAGGCCTGCAGCTGGAGGCCAGATGACGGAGGCCACCTGCTTCCTTCATCATTTACACATTCTGCAAACGTACAAACAACTGCAAATGAAAGCCGCCCAGCCCAGCAGCCTTGGGACCGCTTGTCAGTGCCTCACAGCACCTAGTAACATGGCACTGCGAATTCATTATGTGTGTTTGTGTGTGTGTCTGTGTCTGTGTTTGCTCGAGTGTACAGTATGCGTGTGGGAGTGTGGATGTACAAACTGCTTTTGACAACGTTTGCCCCATCATACAGTAGCTCAAACAAGGGAATATGAGCAAGGAGCAAGGTGCTGATAAATATAAGCAATGATCAGTCACATTCATGATTAACTAGTTTAACAATGAAGTGATTAATCAATTAGGCTACTTACCATGCAAAAGGTTAAACTACAGTTATTACTTAACAACACATTTAAGGGGGATATTTCCTGCATGTACTATATTTTATTTTATTTTATTATGTAAAAAAGTGTTCAGAAACAAATAGAAATAGGATATTCAGTGAAATGTGCTATGACAAATGTATTTCTTTTTCAATGTCTGTATTTGAATTGAATTTTTGAAAATGTGATTTTTTTTTCTGTTTGTTATTGACTGTCAAGTAATTTGACCTCTGAACCTGTTGTGGCTAAAGGAGAAGGAAAGAGAGAGAGCAAGATTGAAGGGAGCAGATGGTTATTCAAATCTTAAGAAGTCTAAACATGATTTATAGGTAATATAGCTCTCCTTGAACTTTGAGTGACAGTTTTAATTGGCTAGAAGACTGCATGAGACATCAGTCTACATTTTCAAAGTTAAGTAGCCTAAAACATGTTTATGCTCAGTCTAATGGTGAAGCCAGGTGTGGCGGCACTTTAGTTAGCCAGCTAACGTGAATGGTCAAGTCAAGTGTGAAAGTGAAATGGGTTATCCACTGTGAAAATGTAGGCTAAGGACTTGGCTAAATGTTTTCATAGAGAATAATTTTCTGTTCGGCAGGCTAAGGTGAACAAATTAGCTAGCTCGAAGGTAATGATATCCTAAGAATAAGATTCATGTGTGTGCAGGAGGTTGTTAGGCTATTTTACTCTACTTCAACTGCATGAGGGAACTGCAGCTGCAAAAAGGTAGGCTAACGTCAATTGAACTGAACTGGCTTTGCACTTGAAGTTTGTTGAGTGTAACATTTGTAAATGTGTACATTGAATCTCACATTTGTATTTTCCATTTGTATTACCAGTGCGAGGCTCACTCAAAGTAGGCTAATCTATTGTCAAGGGCCTTTCACATTGTACGGGAAAGAGGCAGCGTTGTGCAATGAAACCCATTATTGTCAATGGCTTGCGCGCGCAAGAACTGGCCTGCAGCTGCGCTGAGCAAAGCGCATTTTCCTGCTTTGCCGCTCTTGCGCGTGCCGCGGTCAAAGTTGAACCATGTTGAACTTTGACCACGGTGCTCTGTAAATCAAAAGTATTTTTCGCTGAGCCCAGCGGCAAGCACAACAAAAATCTTTGGGACATTACCTCAACCAAGAGCAAGCTAGCAGCGAGCAAAGCGCATGCCACGTGTAATGTTACTGTAAGTCCCCTTCAAAGATGAAATAGGTAGGCTAATTTGTTGCACATGAACATTGTGTTGGGTGATAGGCCTACTTGTATCGTAAAGGGAAAATAAGAGATACTTTTATATACAAATATACATAGCTTATATTTTTTGGAAAATTTAAGATTTGTATTTTCATTATAAAAGCCTACCTTTTAAAACCTATTAGCCTAAGATATCAAACTCAGAGCGCCCTAAATACGCCTACAGTTTGGTTAGTTTAGAGTGCCATGCCCATTACTGTGGCATGGGGGCGCTACATGTGAGATACGGCATTGAGCCTTGGTGGAGGTCTACACTGAGTGTCCATGTTGTAGCCTAATTGTTCTCATTGTTTTCTGCAGAACATATCCGTCATGAAGAAGGAATTGGCAGTTTGAAGTGTCTGCTTCCTCAATGTAAGTCTGTGAGTCCCATCTTGTTTTTTGCAGGCTATAAAGGGCAACTGCAAGTTACTGTAGCTGTTCAGTCCTCTTCCAAATTCTTGTATTGTTCAAATAGACTAGCTAGCATTATCACTATCAGAGGTGAGTTGACAGATAAAGCTTGAAGTGTTGCTAAATCATATGGCATTGTAATGTAATGTAATGTTGATTGATCTCGTCCAATTAATGCAAAGATAAGCTGGCAGTTTTGGACTCCTCTCCAGTGGTGAAATGTATTAATAATATAATTTTTTAAAAGAAACAGTAACATTCCACTGGCAAACACGATCAACCTTCCTTTTTGAACAACTGGAATTTGCAGGTTCTGTATTTTATGACATTAGTCTCATAGACAGGAAAGGGAAAAATGTAGAGGTAAATTATGGCAAAGCTTTGGTTTACTTTTCCCAGCCTTGACGGAGACCAGAAATCAAAACAAGATTTGAATTCGTTTTGAAACGGCACCCCTCCACCCTTTCCCTCCTACTTCAGGTACTGTAATTACTGAATGTGCCATGATGCTTCCATTACCCCTTCGAACTAGCTTTCCAACCCCCTACCCCCCACACACATTCCTAGCAAATTATGCCTCCCACATGAGTAGGTAATCAGTCCCCTAAACAAGGCTCTCAGGTTTGTAATAATATTCTAATAGCCAGTCACTTGCTCTTTGGAGTGTGCCTCAGCTCCTTCAACTCATTATAATTAAGCGCCCCTAAATGAGAGAACGCTAGACCACTTAACCAGGCCCCACATCGTGATTGAAAAACAAGAATCAGCTAACGGCCTTTAGACTAACCCAGTCTAAAATTACCTGTGTCTGACGTGGGATGGTCACATTTCATCTCATTTTGCTTGCTGTCTTTCTGTCTCTCAGATGCTCTCTGTCTCTGTCTGCATCCTTCTCTCTTTCTCATTTTATCTTCTCTCTCAATGTCTTTCGTCCCCTATCATAACAGTTGTGTCTTTTCTCTTGTCGTCTGTTAGTTGTTTTTGGGCTCCTGTTCCACAGTCAGTGTCATTCTTGAGGTTGCTGGAGTGAAAGTAACATACTGAGGATTCCAGGGCTGTGTGGTTTTTCGCTGGCTCGCTGCGTCTCTCAGTTGTGATTGTAACTCGATGGGATACCCCCACCACCACCACAACCCCCTCTGTATAAATACCAATATAAAATAACACATGCGTGGGGCAGAGGTATGAAGAAAGCCGCTTTGCCATTGTGTTTTACACAATATGTTGTTCATGCTGGCTGGGCTTGAAACAGCAACATTTCCCAGACTGGAAGAGTGCTAGAGAATGTGATGTTCAAGCACTCAGCTTCCCAGTTTCCAATGTGAGGTTTATAGAAAACAGCACATGTTTCAAATTGACTGGAACTTAATGTCAGATTGTATCAGGGCCCTTCTCATGTTTAATGACCCAAGATGGTGGTTTTCTAAAATCGTCAATGTATAATCTCACAATGCACTTCCAACACCACACTATCTTGTCTATTGTGTGAGCCCTTTGTGTAAAGAACACCTTCCAGCTCACACATGAAACTCCTGGCTTGTTTTCACAGTTCATTCTTTGGGTGGGTGGTGGTGGTGGTGGTGGGGTGGAGGTAAAGAAGAGTGTTTTTTTTTTTTACTCCTTGTGTGAAAATGATTTCAGCACTCTCTGTGGAGACGTCCTGCTCTCTGTTTCGCTTTTTTCTCTCTCTCCGTCTCTCTTCTGTTAGTCATGCTGCTAATTTGTGGTGAAAAGGGTAGATCCAGCCATGTGGGAGGCCATTCCTCTCATTCCTGGCCGCAACGGCCATTCCAATACACAGAAAAGTTGCAAATTTGTCAAACCCTGAGTCGAACACGTGTTCGACATTGTAATCTGTTCTAAGTCCACACTCTCACACATGTTTATGCCATACACACATACAACCATACACACACATACACACTCCATTAATGTGCTCACTTCATCCTCAATTCAATTTATTTGCCTTCTAACATTAGCAAATGAGCATTCCCTAAAGACCATAGGGAAACAAGACCAGATGAGTTCATTGGTATTCTGAATCTACACACACCACAGTCTCGGCCATATCCTGACTCAAGCCGGTTTGCTTTGCTTTGCTTTGCTTTGCTTTGCTTTGCTTTGCTTTTGCAGAATAGAACAGAGTTATGAGATGAGGGAAGCCGAACAGGGTCTTAAAAGAGAAAGGCGACCCGTGTTTGTGGGCTGTAATTGCCTTGAAGTGGTGGTTATAGTGGTCTGTGTGTCAAGACTTCTCACGCGGGGGTCATGCTAACTGTCGAAAAGTGGAGCCGAGCAAGAATCAGTTGGAAAAAAATGTCTATAAGCCTGGAAAAGCCTTGGTTTGCCTTATATGAGAAGTGTTTGATTTAATGCTGTTAAGCAGAGAGAGGACTTGATTGAATGCAACCTCCCCTCTTCCCCAAAGCGTTCTGGGCACTGGAACAAACAGACTTATGGGTAGAATATAGAGTGCAGTCCTGGGTGGGCTTTGACAAGGGGAACAGACATGAGTATGGGGGTTTGGTTGACTTCATTTTACTTAGGGGAGAGTGGGTGGGTGCCCTTATGTAATTGTGTTTGTTTGCTCTCTGTGTCTAGGGATCTATGATTGTAAAAAAAAAGAAAACAAATAAAGAAAACAGGTGCTGCAAACGCACATGGTGCCAGCTTTGAAAGCCCTCCATTGCCAGAGCTTTGTGCCCAAGTGTTCATTAGCACGTTGTTAGCTGTTTGTGCATTGTTATTTTAGCAACCCGTAACCAAGGGAGAGAAAAGCTGTGGGGTTAAGGACTGTTTGTTTTTCACTTCCTTCAACACATGTACTGTAGTGTGCTAGCTTGTAACTATGTGTTTAAAATGACACTTATGTTTTAATAGCCGTTTTTCCACCGACAGCTAACCCATTCTTGAACCGGTTCCGTTCAGAATCCTTTGAACCGTGGTGCTATCTAATGAACCAGCCCGCATGTCCACCCGTTTTGAACTCAACCAAGGGTGCGTCATCAACAATGGGTGTTGCATGCAAAACAAAAGTTAATGAGATGCATGAACGGGAGAATGATATGACAGTTGTCCCGTAAAAACGGCAGAAATGAGCTGTGTCTAGTTGCTAGTGCTATTTGACTAGTTTTGTTTACTCATGGCAACAGTTGATAAGGAGGGAAAACGCATGGTTTAAACCTTAAAGGAGTACCGTCACACCGGTGTGATGGGAATGTTGAGAAATGAACGTTCTAAAGAATATCTGGGTTCATTGAATTCAACATAGAATTTTAGAACCTTCAATTGTTGCGGAACTTAGAATGTTCAAAAACCTACACCTTTAAGGGTTAAAGCCTTCTCTCCTCTGAACGGTAAAGTGACACCCCCACTGCGGTTCGCAGGAAAAAACAACTATTTTCTGGTTCAAGCTCCGAACCAAAGTGCCATGTTCCGAACCGTTTTTTGTTTGGTCGCAACGCTCAAATGTTAGTTCCCGAACGGGAACAAAGCCGGTTCTCTGTTTGTGGAAAAGACCTAAATGAGATGTTTTTGTCCAAGACTACAAATTAGCTAATAATATAACCCAGTACCACATGTCTTTTATATATCCATGCAATGACATAAACTGGGAATGATAAAGGCTTGGATATTGCTGTGACAAAAGTTTTTTTACAAACATATAAAACATATACAAAAAAACAATGAGAAAATAATTTTCTACAAACAAATAACTAAAAAGCCAACGCAAAACACATGTGTTTGCACAGAGGAGCTCCATGGAAAATTATTTTTTTTGTAACATCCATAACGCCAATAAAATGTGATGGTATGGTATGATGCGAATGATTACATGGAATTTGAGCATTTGCTATTTTTGGCTGAAGAATGTAAATGAGAAAAAATGCACAAAAAATGAATGTTATCATTCATATCATACAAATGCCAAGGCTTTTCACTGGCGTTATGGATGTGACAAAAAGTCCATTTTCCTTGGAATTGCCCTTATAGTAAGTGCTTTTTTCGTGTGAATCTTCCACCTGTCTGGCACCGGTAGACTGGAAAATAGCGAGGAAAAGGGTCAGATCACTCATCATCATCCTCATCAGGCCTCTCATCCTGTGTCATGGAACTGTTGCCACTCCCAGACTGGAAGTGGAGTTCGGCGTCTTTCATTTTCATTCATGCTCCGCAGTGTGGTTTTAATCGCGTCCTTGTGTGTGGACTGGGCGGGGTGGGGCGGGGTGGGGCGCGGAGCATCGCAGGGAGGGTGGCTGGGCCTGGCCAAGCTTGGCCTGGCCTGGCTGACAGAAGAGTAGATGAGCAGGGCCTCAGTTGGTGTAGGAAGGCCCCTGGTGAACCTGCTCCAAACAGAGATGTCCTGCCTCTCTCTCTTTCACTGTCTTTCTCCTGGATCCTCCCAGGATAATGCGAAACATCTGTTGCAGTCCTCGCGTGATACACCGAGACACCAATTAATGGGGAGGGAGGACATGTTGACCTACAAAACAGCGAAGCACAATAAGCTCTCATAACTACTAACAGCTTTTCCGTGATTTTTTTTTCTTTTGTGAAGAACATCCATTTCATTCAGAAAAATGAATAAGAGGAGTAGATGTAGGAGAAAGCATATGAAATGAATATGAAAGAGTTCAGATGCAAAAACAGTTCAGTTCAAGTCCATCTTCACAAATGTGCAAAATACATGTTGTTTTTATTGTCAATTCCAGGTCATTTCTGTCAAACTGCCATTTGGTTGTTTTTTACGTTTTTAAGTAAAATTAATCAAATCAACACAGTTTGACTGATATAAAGTTTAACAAATATAAATATATTTATATTTCTGTAAATTCATCAAAAATGGACTTAATTGGTTTTGCACCTGAACCCTTCATGCATATACAGCTCTGGAAGAAATTAAGAGACCACTGTACAGTGACATTCAAATGACTTGGCGGTCATATTCAAAATTAAGAGACCACTGCAAATTTCAATATGACCGTCAACTTATTCAGCAACCGTAGGGTGACATCAGAAAAATGTGCAGTGGTCTCTTAATTATGACAGCCGCGCTAGCGGAGCGTATAGGATTAGTCAGTTTATTTTTCTTCAGTAAATTTCTGTCAGTGATTCCCGGGGAATTCCGTTGGAAGTTCCCGGCAAGTTTTTATATATATATATATATATATATATATAGGGATGTAACAGTATGAAAATTTAACCTCACGGTTATAGTGACCAAAATGATCACGGTTTTCGGTATTATCACGGTATTTCTAAAAGTGTGTTCAATATGTTCAGAAAGCACTGATAGGCCTACACAAGCTGAAATAGTTTCAAAAAGTGTCACGTTCACTTTTTTCTTCATGTTTAATTGGCTATGTGCTTATAGCTTAACTTACCCCACCATAACTTGGAGTTTGCTATTGCTATTTGGATGCAATGAGTGAGACCAAAGTAAGCGTTCAAAATAAAACTTTAGGCTACTGTATTCTCCTGATAACGTGAGTGGAATGGATTAAATGTGGACGCGAACATCAAAAGACGCAGAGTGGCTACATGATAATGTGTGTTTGTGTGTGTATCTGTGTGTTTATCTGTGTGTGTGTGTTTGTGTGCGTGCACCCAGACTACTATTGACATTTTTGTTATTCTTGTGCAAAAACGTCAGTCACTTACCTTTTTTTGGTTTTGTGGCTGTTCACCTAGTTGGCACTCTGGCTCTTTTCCTACCTGTAGAGTGGCTGACTTTCCCCCCAGATGGGCAGCTGAAAGATTTCTTGCTGGATTCGTTTTTCAACCGCACGGTAATGACATGAAAGCATGCATGAAAGTCTAAAAATAAGTGAGCCATGTAAATTTGTAAGGTTTCTCGGAGTGGGATCTATAGCCAATACATGCAGGTCAGAAAGTCTTTGAATCAGCAAATCTGTCGGGGGTGATTTCTGAAGGCGAAATGAAAATTTCCTTCCGTGTTTGATCTCAATTATAGTTGGAAGTGTTGGATAGCCTACTATGCCAGCCATCTAATTTAAGTTGAAGCTGAGACAATGGAATGTGACAGACTCCTGAATTAATGTGCCGTAATACATTTATCCCCCATTTTTCCCCCTCTGAGACTGCAAGAACAGATTACCATTACAAGACTTAGACATGCCTATGTTTTACGAGATTACATTATGACTTTATAATCACATCGCGCTTGCATCTTTCAGAAAATAAAACTATCTGTTTGTATTATTGAGATAAACAAATTAAGTTTCCATGCGCTCAAGATAACCGATGTTTGGGAACTTGTTTGGAATATCTACACTTACGAGCTCCATGACATTTTCGATTGGCTCAGTTTAGAAGATTTGCAGCTTACAACCAAACTCACAGCTGCAAATACACCACCTGTGACCCAGGCTATGTTCAACACTGGCCAGACACCACCTTTCCCTCCCCAGCTACCCCGATTCTTTCTTGTGTTTCGGTCCAACCTTCAGACCCAGATTCCTTCGGTAATGGGGGCACTACGGGTGGGGGGACGGGGAGGTTTTGTGGGTAGATATAGCAGTATCAGAGACTGTGATTTTGTTATTTTGTTATTAGTCTCAAGAGAAAAAAAAACACTCTGGCTTGATCCAGTCACAGATGCTATAGCTGGGTGGGATGCCTGGAGCTGGCTGTGATATCTGGAGCCACGTGTGCTATCTGCAGGAGATGGCTGACTTGTTAACGAACCTTTAGATCCCTCTGGCTTTGCATGCCTGTCTTTTTCTCATCTTCGTAGTATGAGGTCTGCACGGCGAGCACTCCAACTATTGGGCGGATCTTTAACAATGTTTGGATCATTCTCCAGGTTATTTTCCCATTTCCTCCTTGGCTGTTTTTTTCAGAGCTTCAGTCTTTACAGACAGGCCGAGGGCCTTTCCACTCTGCTTGCATGTCTGCTTTTGACAAGAAAATGCAGTAAAACTGTCAGGGGAGCAGTTTTTACTGTGCTTGCATGAACACAGGGATGCACCACGGCCAGAAATCTCCTACAGTACATTACCTTGGTCTTTCAAAAGCGGAGATTTCCCCACTCATTCATTTGTCTCGATAAATGGAAAAATAGTCTGACCTGCTGCTTATTTGGAGAATAACTTTTGGTCTGGACTTCCCCTCATCTTTCTCCGTCTTATTATGACCACTGCTTCAGATGTTTATGTTACTTTTGCGCTCTTTGGTTCTGCCAAGCAGTCGTCTTAATTTTCTCTGGGGTTATTAATGAAGTATTTAGGTGCTACGTCATTGTGTTAGAATATTACAGCTGAGACCTTTACAGTTTGTCTTTCAGGCAAGAGTAAGACTAGGTTTGCTGGCGCCCACCAAAAAGGGAGGTTTTGTATTGTATCGATCTATCACAATTTTTTTGCCTCTCAAAGCACATGTTGTAGAGCCCCATAAGGAATGCCATTAGAAACATAAAAGAATATCCGTGTCTCGTCGAGCAGGCAAAATAGGATATGAAATGAGTACTCTGTGTAATCAAGTCTTACCTTTCTGGCGGGGTCTGGTTACGCCGCTAATTTCAGACCTGCCTGTGGGCTGCATAACTGACAACCGAGCAAAATCAGAGGAGAGAGGCTGCACGCCTCACAGGTAAAAATTCCCTAAACACCTTTGACCTTCAAACTATGTAAAAAATGCACCACCAACTATGTATCTATTTATATGGAATCAATAGAATATAGCTAAAACTTTACAGATCAAACTACAGAGTTCAGCAGCACAATTTGTGGAGGCTACATTAAAAATAAACTCACCTCTGGCAGGACACCGGAGGTAGCCTTCCAGCTCTCCCAGAGACTGTGGGAGAGGGGAGCTGCTGCGCGTCTGTGCTCAGGCCCTGCAGCAAATGGGCTCTGACAGGCCAAGCCTGCTCAGCTGCCATCGGCAGCGCAGGGCCCACAGGTTATGGCCAGGGCACCCCCGGAACACCGGTGGAAGCTAACCCCATTAACCACATGCCAGTCTTTGTCCGCGGAGGATATGCACTGCGGGAAATGTGGGGGTCTTTTTTTTTTTTGGCGAGCCTGGGGGCAATGAGCCACTCGTGTCCAGGGCAAGGAGATGCCATTAGAGGGTTCTGGACAGCCATCATCCATCAGCGAGTGTGCTGGCAGCCATTTGCATGTCACAGTGGTGAAAAATTGGGGAGGACATATTTCAAACTCAGGGCTTTGGATGGAGTATCTGCGGAAGTGTCTTATTGTTTTTCTTTGTTCAAGGGAAGGTACACATCATAGTCGATTTGTAAGTACATTGACTTGGGTGCTGGCATTGATAAAACAGATACTGAGAAACTTGGTTGGGAGCTGATTGTGCTCTTTTAACACACGAGAGGCTGCATGGTGGGGACATATGAGTGCCTTTTGAAGAGGAAAGGATAAATGGCACCAAACAGAGTCTCAGGTTTGCCGAGGCCTCTTGCCTGCCCTTCCCTTCCCCAACCCCCCACCCCCGATTCGTTGCTTCTCTCTCTTTTGATGTCAGACCCTCCACGGTTATTTGGCTTGTTTGAAGCTGGGGTTGAGGACATTGGCTTTTAAAGCGCCTTGGCCAAGGTAAACTTAATTTCTATTGTGTACATACTGTATGGTTTAAAAGTGCCTTTCCTGTATAAAAGGAGAGAGAGAGAGAGAGAGAGAGAGAGAGAGAAGTTAGAGAGCACAAGTGATGCCATAGGGCCAGCACGAGGCTGAGTAAATGAAACAGGACCAGGCAGACGCTTGCGTGAGGAAGCGTCGTAGCCCCGCAGAGCCGCAGCTGGAGGGCTCTTATCAAGGCCTAAATGAGTGGAGGTGAGAAAAGACAGAGCCGAGGAGCTAGCAGATCCACATTGCTCGAGGAGGAGGAGGGGGGAAGAGGAGTCTCGAGTGCCGGCTGCAAAATGAGGTTGTTAAAAGAAGTTTCGGAAAAGAGAGGAAGTGTTTTAACAGTGCAGAAAATATACTGTCTTTGGTCGGTGCAAAGAAAGCAGTGTCAAAGACAAACTGGTAACAAGTCTATTAACAGTTGCTTTAACTTCACTATGAAAAGATCCTAAGGAAGCTTTTATGTACAGAGACCTGACTCATGTGAGAGCAAAAACTTCTAATTCAGTGGTAATTTAGCCTATTGATTGTGATCCAAGCTTTGTACACAGATCACTTAAATGGTTTCTGGGGCTTACAGAGTTTAGTGCAAAACAAAAAAGGCCTGAGGGATGTATGGTAAGCAACAATAGCTTTGTAGGTATTTCATATGCTGGAATGACTCTGCCGTCCATCCGTGGAAGGAGCGCCCCTTTGAAAGCTTGCTTTTCACGGAGACCACGCAGATCGTTGTTATGAAAGACACATGCAGAAGGTGATTAGGCCAAATTGTCTGTGTTCACGTGAATCAGAGAGGAGGCAAAGGGGAATAGGGGGGTGGGGTGGTGTTTGGTTGGGGTCTCGGAGAGCTGGAACCAACCAAGTCCAATGAGTTGATCAATCTAATGCAAAAAAGGTACAGACCTATGAAGACATATGGAATATGTTACCCCAGGAGAGACAGTGAAAAAGCGTGCTAGCTTTTGAGTGCAGGGTGCCCAGACTGATGAAGGGGGGTTGTGTGTGTGCGTGTGTCTGCATGTGTGTGTGTGTGTGTGTGTGTGTGTGTGTGTGTGTGTGTGTGTGATGGGGGTGGAGGGGAGCAGGGAAAGTGGAACGAGGATATTGGAAAGAAACCAGAGACCCGAAGAGATAAGGAAATTGAACGCAACGAGAGAGACCCAAGGAGGCTTAGAAGCCCTTTCCTCTGTCTCATTCTCTTATTTTCTCTCAAAACAAACCCGAGTCGCAATGCCGTCTTTAAGCAGGACTTGATGAAATACGCCTCGAACCCTTTTCTCAGCCTCGTCTGCTCATCAAAATATCTTCTCTGACCCCACCAACCGTAACAACCCACAGTGCACATTATGCATTCACTACTTGCCATAGTGAATGCAGTGTCAGCAATGCCTCAGACCCAGATGTGTGTTTATCTGTTCAAGTGTGTTGGGGACTGATCAAATCGAACAGCTTAACAACTCAACAGTTAAGATAAATAGCAGTCACTCTTTTTTGGGGGGTACTACAACAGATGCCACTGCAAATACGGCTCCGCTCCAAAGACCACACAGCAAACATGCCACTGATTAGGAAAAAGACATGACTGACATGTTGGTCAGCAGTTCTTTGTTTTATCCGTCTAGACCAGAGTCTTTGTCTTTTCTTGGAGTTAAATATGCAAAACTGTTTGTGGAAATCTCCTGGGCTTTTGTGGTTGCTTTCAGACAATCTAGCGCTACATCGTGGATTCTGGGGAACTCTGGGTTTGTTCTCTCCTCATGTAGGCAAGTAAATAATAGCGCAACAATCCATCAAAAACTTAACAGGGTGTCTGAGGCGGCCAAAAAATGAAATCCGACGACACTTCTGAGACGAAACACGTTCAAGGTGGCAGCATATCTTTCCCCCGTTGTTTACATTAAAACGTAGTGCTCCATTTTATGATACCTTGTGGCTGCTGGGTCAAAGAAACCAAATCTCTAATTACATATTACTGGTATTACGATAAATGTTTACACATGACTTTACTTAGAGCACAGTTGGTGTGATCTGACACAGTGACTTGTTTTTTTACATTTAACCTTGACTAAAGAATGCCCAGCTAAACAATTAAATGCAATAAATGTGTTTTGGGCAGTCATCATTGTTATTATCTATGCTTGTGTTGTGTGACGGCTAAAATTGGGGACAAGGGGCCAGAAAATGTTCATTGCTTACATATGTGGAACGCATGTGTTTTATATTTGCTGAAAGAGGCTTTTAAAATGTGTACACTCTGGGTACTTTTACCATTGAAGTATCTCGGAGCAAGACAGTCAGTTTAATGGGAATTACACAAATATCCGTGGCCCTTTTTAGCTATGGTTAAATGTTTCACATTAAGGCATATATGGACCTGAGAGAATAATCAGCAAAATGTTCCTGCCATTGTGGGAGAAAGCCCACAAGTGAATGTCTAATTGCAGAGATACTTCCTAGTACTTATGCACGAACAAATAAACAAACAAAAAAGGGCATCTGCCACCACAATTTATTTTATTAATGGGAAAGAGATAAAGAACCTTTTGCCATTACACTGCAGTGCACATGTAAGAGAAAATGTTAATTTAGCCTCTTTTCCCATTTTGGAGGCACTTTCCAATAATGATGTATCACAAGCAAATAATAACCACTAATAAATAATAATTACTTTTCCCAGTGAAGTAATTTCATGTCACAATGTATTTCAAATGTTGGTTATTACCAATATTTTATGCTAGTGTCAGACTTGGATAGTGGCATAATCCTTCACACCCTTTCTCTCTTATAAATGCAAACCATCTGTGTTGTCAGGCAGTATGATAGAATTTTGTAATTTATTTGGCAGGATTTAGGATGACGGTCCGCTTACTTTTCATTTGAAGCCACCCAGTCAGCATTATTGGATTCCCCTATTTCATCTATTGGAACCAATAGATTCCCCACTGAAATGTTTCCCTACGAATTCATGCAGTGAGATTACATGTTCACTTCAAAAGAGCCAGAGACTGCAGCTTTGTGTATAGTCTGAAAGGGGATGATAGGGAGAAAGAAGGTGTTGAAACTCTCTTTCATTTTACACCTCGAAACCTCTGCCTTCTTCACTTTGGAGGGAAAAAAAAACAATTTTCTTCCACGCAGTAAGCAATTAGGCGAGTGGGCAGTGCATGTGTCTGTTTGAGAGGAACCAGACTTGTTTTTCCCCCACAATGAGCAGGTGATAAAAAGGAAATATCATGTCAAGGCCAGATGGCCACAATGGCGTTTGGTGATGACGCAATGTGGCCCTGAGGAGAAGAGAGCTCCCAGACCCCAGACTGAAAGAGCCCGTAAGCCAGCTCACACACATGCACACACACACTAACACACACTCTGCATACATGTGCATGCAAACACACGCAGATGCACCGGTGCCTAGACAGCATATGGCCACACACATACACACACATGCACACACAGACACATGCACAAATACACAATACCCTGAAAGATGGGAAGTGTTGGTAGACTCACCTAAAGGCATATTCATTCACAGGGACCTGTAAGTACACACTCATGCACACACAGATGGTCACGCACATACACTTACACACACATGCAGATGATGAAACAAACAGCACACCCTCAGTTCAGATACATCCATCTGTACACAAGAGCCTAGCAGTGTCCGGAATAAATACTAAAATTGTCTGCTGTGTTTAAAAGACTTTGATTAAAGAACACATTGCGCAGGTGTAGTGTCATTTGAACCATATGTCACTGAATACGCAAATCTCTGATTACAATTTATAAAAAGAATATGTTTGCAATTGAAGGGCAATTTTAAACAAACTATGTAAACAACAGATTTCCTAGTTTATTGAACAAAATTTGACTGAACGGAACTCTTATATCTTCCTGATGATGAATGGAGTAATGTAATATGTGAATCGTCAGTCATGATGTCATTAACATGTGGCCAGAAAATTGCAATCGGTGCATCTCTAATAATATAGACTCAATAGAAGATGTTGAGGGGACCCAAAGACATTTTATGAAGACAGTGAAATGTGATGCTCTAGTTGGTACTTCTGACTCCATTGTAGCATCCATTTGAGGAACAGAGAGGCGAAAGGGTCTGCTGTAGCTCTCTATTACTGGTCAATTAGGTACCATAATAAATATGTCTTATTTTTGCTTTAAAGGAATTATCCGGAGTAAAATGCACTTTGGATCAATTTACGGATGATTGGGAGTACATACGTTGAGTTGACATCAAAATCATGTCATGTGTTTTGAGAAAGTTCGATTTTACCGTTTTTAGTCAAAACTCGTTAGCCTGGAAGTGACCCGGGCATGTCATTTCGCCGCTACAAAACGCTATTTTTATACCTCTTCTACAGTTCCAAACAACATTACACTTACGTGGTAGTGAGTAGAGGGTCCCTAAAGCCAAACCGAAGTATCCCGAGGTCTTTATGTGGTCGGATAGAGAGTCCAGAATGAATTTCATCAAGCCAGGACCTTTCCGGAAATGTTGCTGCTGCAGCTGGCGTCTTTAGGGGAAAGTCCGTAGGAGTCGATTGCCGAGTGTGGAGTAACACGCTCTGGAAATTTACAATTTCGTCGCCGTTTAAAAAAAAAACAAAAAAAACATAGTCCAGTCCATACAACTCTCGCGGTTGCATCCATTACAAACAAACATGCAATGTGAACGTCTGGGATTGGGGAGAGCACTAAAAGCTCTACTGAATAAGCACGAAGTCAAGCCTTTAAATGAAAAACACTCTTTTTTTTTTTTTTCAAGTTTTTTTTTTATTATTATTAATATATGAAGGACACTAGTTTTTATCACAAAAACACTCTTTAATAATCAAAAAAATAAACGCTAATGAAGTAAACTTGTGACCATTAAAAATCGTTTATCGCCTGTAACTCCGTGATAACAGAACGTAACAGGAAGGCATTTGGCTGAGCAACGGAGGTTAATATGCTCTATATTTTGTCCAAATGATGTCTGTCTATCATCGTTGCACTCGTTGTCCTGCGTTTCTTCTACAGCTGCAAACGGGATTCACTCGCAGTTAACCAAATATTTCTTTATTAGGGAAGGGCAGGCATATTTCTGGCTATTAAATTATTTCTGCTAAAGTCTGTAGTGAAGTCTGTGTAGGGTTTTCCAGGCTCCATTTCTTTTTACGAGACACCCTGCTCACTTGAGACATCTGCCGGTTGTTTGGGTTGTTGCAGCGTCGTTGCAGCGTCACTGGAAAAATACAAATTAAAGTCGCGTGATACCGCGTGATCCCGTGCACGGACCGCGAGGGAAGCTGGCCAAGTGCTTCAGCGACACTGGTGTGCCAATGCTCTCCTCTCTTGTCTCTCTCCTATTCTCTCTCACCGGGCTGCGTTTTGCTTTTGGCGTTTTATTAATAGTTCAATGCAATGCTTTGTTCATGTTCAATAACACATGAACTAATGCCAGTTAAACCAAACTTAATGCCAAGCATGAACATTACCAAGTGAGCCAAGACTAAACCCCTCAGTCTAGTTAGGTTGCACAATGCAGCTAATAAACTATTCAATACTGCTTGCTGATTGAATGAAAGCAATCAGCTATATGGCAGGCCATTGTAGATCATTAAGGCTGAGCTGTACGGAGTCCTCCATTTGTCTTTTGTCTTCATTTATAACAAAGCACTTAGATTAGTTTAGTACAGATTAGTTTTTAGGCCCCTGCAGCCAATATGTCAGAAGCTGATGTATTTAATCGGTCACATGTGGCATGACATCGCAGAGCTGTCCATGGTACTGAAATAGCCATTAATCATGGAGGGAAAATCAAGTTCACCTCAGGTTCAGAGGTCACCAGACAAAAATATGGAAACTCCTCACTACTTTCCTGCTCAAGATACCTTCAGTTTCATCTCATGAATCACAGAAAACTAGCCGAGGACAAAATACTATTGTGTCCCTGAGATTGGTTTGCATTTTGTGACGCCATTCCTTTCAATTCCTGGTGGCAGTACACTTAACCTGCACATAAACATCCAACAGGTGATAAAATCCATAGCCGGAGTAGGTGTGTGACAATGACATGCAGACAGATGTAGGGACATAAGCGTCATCAATAATAGTCCTTTAACTATCATCTGACTGCTCCATGGAAATATGTATTGTATGTTAATGTTGACATGTGGAGAACAGTAAGCAGTTAGCTTGACAACTTTTCTTTTGAAAGATCCAATAGGAATAAGTGGGGGAAGTCTCCAATATCAGGCAGTCATGTTTGTTCTTTATATGAGCACAGTTACTGAGAACCCTCACTCACAAACCGTCAGTCTGAATCAGGCCCGGTAATGAAGAGTTAAAAATGTGTGTTGTTTTATTGGACCTGACTTGGACCTACATCAAGCCAGCAAATAATGATCATTCCTTGGGAGTAATTAAGGCAGGACTCAGAGCCAAGAGGAGTTGTCTGAGGTCCATTTGAATTGGAGTTTCTTTCTCTAATCAAACACATTCACCGGTTTTAAAACAGGACTACGGCTGCAATGCTATTAATGTGGTTTACTGACACAATAAACACCAAATTTATTGGGAGACAACGTTTGCCATGCTTCATCTGCCCTTGCGCTGCATTTGCTTAAATGTGTGATATCAAGTGTCTTTGTGTGCGTGTTCAAGGGGTGGACCACTGCTTGAACACGCGCACAAGAAGAACAAAGTGGTTGGTTCGCTCGAGAAGAACAAAGTGGAGAAGGGGCGTATGGCAGCATTTATCACATAAATTCTCCTTCAAGAGAGGCCTCTTAGATCATCTGAGTGCTTTATGAGTTTGAGGGATCTCTTCATTTGGATCATGTTTCCCCCACCCGGCTTCATGCTCGTGGAGCAATATCTTATAAACACTAGTGACACCAATAGATCAGTGCTGTGTGCCTTCGTGTTACTTTAAATAAACAATCCATTTCATAGGAAAAGATGAAACAGGTGTTTGCCAGAGATGAAACGCCCATTGCATCACTATGGTGAGGAATGAGCTACATAGAAAAACCTTGGAGGGCACTAACATTCCAATATACAACCAGGTAGTGGAAGTAAGGATGTAAAAATCCAAGCCAAAATACTATATACACTGTCTCCAGATTCTTTACAGCTTATCTTAAATGCATGCGAGCATCACAAAGCATTGAATTCTCTCTGTCCACACACTGAATCTGTTAAATATGCTGTTCTATTGTGTCATGTTTCTTGCTAAATATAGCAGAACAGCGGAAGCAACAGAAAGAAATTGGTGTCTGACAAAAGTTCTGCTCAAACTGTCGCACCGCATTGCGCTGCACAGCACTGCTTCGCTTACATCCAGTTTGACAACAAACTGATTTTGTCACTAACACTTGTGTTGCATGCCATAAGGACATGGTGTTGGGGTTAGAACACAAGACCTAACTTCAACCTCTGTCTCTAGAAAATGCATTTTCATGTTATGCAGGCCCAAATTAAATAATTTTCTTCTTCAGCTCAATTACATGTGATTTGCTTATGCATATTGCACGTAACAAGTGTCTACCAAAATCATACATGTACACAAAATGGTCAGACTTAGCCATCGAGTCATGTTGTCGAGAAGTATTTCACGGATGGATGGTAAAGCACATTGCATTCAGATGAAAACTCAGTGAGAGTGTTTCCAGCCCTCCCTTCTCTTGGATGCTGGCAGTGTCTGGTGAGAGACTTGTTGGCAGGCTCTTTTTTCTTTCTCCGTCTCTCCCTCTCTCTCCCTCCCTTCCTCTCTCTCTCTCTCTCTCTCTCTCTCTGTCTCTCTCTTTCTCACTCACTCTCTCAGTGAATTGATAAACACATGCCTCATCTTGGTCAAAGCCAAGGCAAATGTTTGACACACCTGCTGCGAAGAAACTGGAAACCTCTGGAGATCCTTGAGTTGGTCCAAGACCTGTCTGGGTCAAACTGACTCAGTCCTTAATGCATGCGAGAACAAATCTGACTATATATAGCAATGATGCCTGAGTAATCAAAAAGCACCTTGTTTAAAAAAAAAAAGAAGAAAACAAAGCTTTTGTTTTCTCATGCTACAGAATCATATACATATTGACTTATTGACTGCTGATGTTCAGAACACACCTCCCTTCTTTGAAGCCGGTGGGCGCCATCCCAACTTCTCCTTTTGCGTTTGACCTCCAGAAACAAACCAGGGTCACTGTCCTTGGTCCTCTGGGGCTGTTCAGACTTTTGCCAAGTCCTCACTCAGAAGCTTCCATGGCTGCAATGTGAAATCCTCCCAGCTGCCACTGCGGTTTGGTCAACAAAGCCACATATTCTAAAGGGCAAAGAGTTTTAGAAGCTGAGAAGGCCTTGATGTATGTTTCAGTTTACATGAACACATGGCCACATTATCACAACAGATATCCATGCTGGTATTTGAACAGCGCTCTGCATACAGCCCCTGGTGTATAGTTTTTACTTGATGTTTATTGAGTGCATTACATTGCACATGGCTTATAAGAATATTACATGTAAGTGCTTCTACTATTAATGGTTAGAATTAGAAAGACTTGTTAACAACTTCTCTAATACTGCTTTCGACATAAGCCCTGAAAACCATTTTGTAAACATCTCAACATGTTGTGTTTTCCTGATTTTATTTGGCAATATGAGGCAAAATATCTTGTTTACATTTTAATTAATGCTGTATCAGTAAAGTTGCGAGTGAAGGTTGCAACGTCATAGCATGGAAAAAGCAGCTGTTGTATTGCAATCACAAAGGTTAGAGATCGCTGCTTACTTGGAAAAAGAACATTGTAGTGTCTTGAATCCATTTTAGAGTAATTGTACATGAAAGGTAGTTTATGGAACACTCACTAATGCAGATAAACAAAGCATAAATTCTCCCATCACTTGAAAGAGGAGGAAGTGTAGATTACTGTGATAAATCCAGACACAATGTAGTGCATTTTTTAATTCCATGGTAGATGACTGTCATATTTCTGAGCTTACACGCCTCTCTCTGTGGCCATGGACACACACATTCACACATATGCACACAGGAAAACACATAGAGGCATACATACACACATACACACACACACACACACAGAGAGCTGAAAAACAAAGAGTGGCATTACATAGCATGTGGTCGGTGTTAGACAGTGATTGATCGGGTTGTGAAAGCAGCCCAGGGGTGGCTACCCATGGCTGCCTCTACTCCCCTGTCTGATCCTGCCTTTAGTCCCCTCTCTGATCCATGTTGCTAATGGCTGGAACTGATCTGGGAAATCGAGAGCAAAAAAAAAACAGTAACCACATGACATCATACTTAATTAGAATCAGTCCATAAACAACATTCAGTATTTATATTACAGCACATGTCCTTGCTTCATTACTGACACTTTACATGAGAGAAGAGAGGAGAAAAGGTGAGGGGGGGGGGGGGGGAGAGGGCGTTTGGTGGAGGAGTATTTAGATATTATAGACCCTTTCTAGTTCCATTATCAGCATCATAGTTGGCCCCACAAGGCTTCCGTTTTAACATTCCATATGTTATCTTATTGCAGAGGAAGTAGATTGGGAACCAAATAGAATGTTTAAGCATTGTTTTTGTTTTTATTGTTGAAAGGGTTTATACCATGTGTTCAAGCTGTGTTCTGCCATGTTAGGGAAAGGTGGGATTACTTAACCTCCCGGTGCAGAGTGTGCTTTCATGCTCATGTACCATATAAAGATGTTTAGCTGTTAATAGCAGGGGTGTTCAAAGTAACCAGTGCAGGCCGTAACCTGTCTTGTGTCAGACCTGTTTTATCAATGTTTCCACCCAACCAATGCTCTGCGTGACTCTACCAGAAACAATGATCATGTAATTATAACATAGTTTATATAAAACAAGTATTAAATCCCTAACTTTCAATGATGTGTCATATCACATAGAAATCATACTTTACAAGCTCTGGAAAAAATTAAGAGACCACTGCAAATTTTCTGATGTCATCCTATGGTTGCTGAGTGACATTCAAAGAGTTGACGGTCATATTCTCTTTTGCAGTGGTCTCTTAGTTTTGAATATGAGCGTCAACTCATTTGAGTCACTCAGCAATCGTAGGATGACATCAGATGTGCAGTGGTCTCTTAATGTTTTCCTGCATACTGCTCCCAAAATGAATAAATTAACCACCACATGTAACATTTGGGACCAAGCCCTTCCTTTGTGTATTAAGTACACAAGTATATAGTGCCTAAAATATGCCGAAATAAAATAGGGTAAAATAGTAATTAAATTGCAATGTAATAGTCCTTGGTTTGAACTTAAATTGAGGCTTGTACGTACTGCTCCCTTTAGCTGGGGAGAGAATTGAGTTTGAATGCCAGTGACAGTGGAAGCGTTAACATTCAGCAGACCAACGAATGCTGATACTCCACTGGCATCCACAAGCTCTGGCTTAGATATTCTGCCATCGTCGCCCGCCTCCCCTTGCCGAGACAGCTGCCTGCACTCACATGTTTCCTTTCATTTCAAGCTGTCCTAGCTTTCGCCCTGCCTGCGCCGTCTGCCCTGCCTGCTTAGCGCCTGGCTCCTGCAGTGAACCATCCCTGCATGTTTGCCTATCCTATTCATCCTCCAAACGGACTTGCCCCGACCTAAGATGAATGAGTTCCCCTTGTCATCCAGTCCAGTCCGCCTTTTTCTTTCCAGGGTCATCCCTTGTCATCCGGGGAGTTGTTCGCGGCCACAGATGCCCCGGGCCTGTTCTTGGGTGCCTGAGCTGGGACCTCCACAGAGAAGCCTCATGACAGTGTCTGTCATGAAAGGCAGTACAGGATAACTTTAAAACAGATTTAGAATTGAAACTCAACTGAACTGTGTATTAATTTCTCGTACCCACCCCCCCTGCACACACACACACACACACACACACGTCAAAATGCTATAGATGGTTCATGTGAAACACACAATATATTTGAAGTGGCATTAGCATATTTTTTGCATTTCTTGTCGACATTTGCATATTTTGCAGTCTGTGAACTTTCCATGCACATGTGTTTTTAGTTGCTTAATTGTGTCGCTGTCTATATCCCTGTCATGGTGGGCATTTTACCATTCACAGCCATTAAATGCTTGTGGTTGTAACTGTAGACGGCCTTGTCAAAAGTATTGTTGTGTTATTTGTACTCTTTGGTGGATTAGTGATCTTAACAGGCTTTTCCCCCTTCTTTTCATTTTTTTTGTTTCATAGTTTTTGTGAGAAGTGGCATACATTTATTTTGTCTGTAAGGTGCACTCAGGGTTCTGATTGCTTGCTGCTCAGTGTGTTCGACGATATTGAAACAACAATCAAGGACCACATTCAAAGTTTGTTTTTTTCCCCCTGCACGTTTGTTCAATTTAGTCCTCTGTTCTTTAAAGGAAGTGGATTTCTAAATCTGTTTTGGACTACACCACATTTATCCAAATACAAACTTATTTGATTTATGTTTTGATAAAAGTCCATGATTTGTATAATGAGCTAAAATCATTTTTAATTCCTTTTTCCCTTTGCATTGTAATTTGTACTGGCTGCATTCTTTGATAGTCTGTACTGTTCATTATGGCCTTGCTGACTGGCTGTTGTGCCTGTGTATAGCATGTGTTTACATAGCTTCATTCAACATACATGTAAACTTTGGATCCTATCCCTACTCCTAGTCAACAACATTGAAGATGTCCAAACACAAAGAATGTGAAACAGGCAGGTGTGGTGTGTGTGTGTATATGTGTGCATGTGTGTGCCTACGTGCTTCAGAAAGACCATCAACTGTCAGCAACTGCATTTTAAATAGGTTTCTCACATATCAAATCCTCATTTTAAGAAAATACCGATACACTGACGCCAGGTATGTGGCAACAGAACCGTTTCTAGCCAACACGTCTGAATTTCATTCCCCATCCAATGTCAGATATCAAGAGCAACCCAGACTGCATGAAATCAAACCTTAACATGCCCCAATCCTGCCCATTTTACTCTGACGTGTGTTTAGAGAGTCAAGTCTGTGTCTCATACATAAAATTGTTTACTGACCTTGGATTCCAGTTGAATGGCGGGTGAAACCTAGCACTATACTAACCCACGATGAGTGCGCTAGTACAAATCAAATAGCATGATATGAAGACCATAGGCAGTATAGCTAACAGAGCACCTTTGGGATTCATCCCCATATGCTTTGTTAATGGCTACCATTCTCTGGGCAGGGCTCGCCTCAGCCAAGTGCAAACTGTGCTCCAGAAGAAAAATTATGCCACTAAAATATTTGCTTTTCGCCAAGGCGAGCCAAATGTTTTTGCAACTGTTCATGTGCCTGAGTTATGTGTACTGTAGCTTATGAAATGTAATCCAATTTACATATTACTGATTCCTCAGGGGCCAATAGGTGCTGTGTACAGTGGACGGCTTGCATGGAAATCCTCTTCCCCTCTGTAAATGAACTCTGCCACCACCTGCACCCTCTCGCTGGGCAGAGCGTCCACCCCTCCGTTAGAGCTGCTGTCCTGCGTCAAGTAGTTTTGTGTGTTCAGCTGAAGTCCACAAAAATATATTTCCTTCTGGTTATCCTTTCATGAAATTTATGAATCTCATTAGCATGTTATAATTGGTTCCCCTGGTGCTTGACTGGAAGGGTACTACACAACCAATGCCAAGGTCAGAGGTGCCACTGAGTGCAAACACTCATAATTATAAGTATATAGGCTATATAAGTATCTTAAATGTAGTTTAGACATACAATATGTGCTAAATACATTGGTGTGGAGAGTGGTTTCTTAAAAGTATTACTGTGGAGAACACTGACTGGGTAGACATTCTTGTAATTGTTAAATAATTTTAGCAGATGCTTTGGTCTGAAGTACCTTAAAAAACATGAATAATGACAGATGTAATCCATGACTTCACAGTACTTGGCCGAACTTAAAGACAATGTAATGATCGAGCTAACAATGTCACCTCTTCTCCGGCAGCTGTAAGCCAGTGGCCTCAGAGCTTTGTCTTGTCATATGGCTAGAGGGGTTACGACTAACACTTCAAATCAGATGCCTCAGCGTTGATTATGTTGATTCTATTTAAAACAAAATATAACTTTGAATGCACTAAATCATCATTAATGAATCATAACTGAATCATACATGACCTCAATCAGCTCCTGAGTCGTGAAACATCCCAATATTTATTCATCCCAATATTCAGGCACTGTTTGAATGTGACTACTAAAAGTATCCCACATAAACTGGCTAACAAGATGGAGTGGCATCATAAGATGTGTGTTATTGATGTGTGCTAGCAAAAGATGTCAACATGCTCCAGTATAATCACAGCAGCCCTCTATAATGTGTCACTATTATGCCCGAGGACACAACCAAACAGAACAGTTATTAGTAAAATGATAAGGTTCAAATGCATCTTAGGGTAAGGCAAATCAAAGACACAAAACCAGACTTTGCTTAATAAAGAGAAATATATTTATTTACTTATTCATTTATTTTTAATATTTATGTTTAACCAACAGAGTAGTATTTAAAAAGGAGGAGCATACCGTAAATGATAAAAAATGTCCATTTTATGTTTTTTGCCTTTGTATTTCTTTAAATATTACATAAAATAAATAATTTATTTTCTTAAAAGCAGTCAGGTAAAGAAGTTGAGATATTGTTTTCTTAATACAGTGGCTTTGCTTGTTATGATAAAGGTTGTTTAGGTTCTTGTTTATGCTATGGCGCTAGTTTTACTAACCCACCCCGCCCCCCGCCCCCCTGTGCTGAATTCAGGCCTCTGTCTTGTGTCTAAAGCAAGCGCTTCCAGTCAGTGTTTGTAGAACTAGCTGTCCACTGCATCACAGAGCTGTAGTGTCAGTTGGAAAGGCTTCGTATGAGTTAGTAGAATATAAATAGAAAGTATCTGCAGACCAAACACGCACAAATGCAGGCAGGTGATGCACTCTCTGTCCATGGTCTCCGACTTCATGAAAGCCATAAGACGCCAGAGTTTCCCGTCATGATGTTTCTTCTTTTTTTGAAAAAAAAAAAAAAAAAAAGATTTTGCTTGTTCCTTGTCTTGGTCCAATAGTTTATCCGAACACGGCATTTGGCACAGAAAAAAAAAATGTGTCGTCGGTGATTTTTTTTTTTTCTCCTGTGCCAATAACTTAGTAACAACAAATATATGACATCAATCAAGACTCAACCTGTAAGAGTTCCTGCAGTCTCTTTCACATAGCTCCATCCATTTTTTAAATTTCCCACAAAACAACAACAAAAACTTTCAGAACAAGTCTGTCTATCAGTATAATTCTTATGACTGTTGGTGATTCGAAGTCTTTTGTCTCAGTGCAGTTGGGCGTTTTTTTTTTCCATGTGGACAGTGGGGGTCCGCCCTATGACTGGGGGTCCACAGGAATGGGGAGGAAGTGGGTGGCCGTGTTCTTCCTGCGGGTCTTCTTGCCCCGCATGGGCTTGCCGCTTACACTCAGGCCCACAAACATGAACTTCTTCTTGTTCTTGTGCTCAACAGACGCATACGTGTTGTACTTGTTCTCCTCAATCCGCTCTGTCCACATGCAATCCACACCAAACTCCTTCTGCAGAAAACAAATCAGAAAGAAGAGGGCAAATGTCAATGAACTAGCCAGTTAACTGCACTTTTTTAATTTGAGGTTTGGCCAGTGGCGTAAAACTGAGGCCAGATTCTAGAGATTTGAAAAACGTCTGTTGAATTCCCATGTAGTTTCAGACGAGAGTGTGCGATTACGAGGATAAATGCATGATTGGGTCCAGCAAAATTCTTTCATGACCTAACAGTGTTTGACACACTCTGGATAATATTTTGATGTGGCTCACTCGGTTGAGCATCCGCACGGAGCGGAGTATGAGTTTGAGAGAAATGGAATTGGTTATCACCCTATCATAGTTTCAAACCCCGACAGAGAGAGCCCCAAGAGCATGCGTCACATGAACCATTCCGAAACATCATCTCCTCTGCCAGACTCAGACTTCCCATATATATTTTTGTCCCATTTCAGGTAACGTTTATAGGGGGGTGGGGGTTGAGAGTCAGGGTGAGAAGGCTGGGGGTTTTGGGAGGGGGGGGGGGGTAGCAGCACTGGGAACAATGGTGGTGTGGATTGTATTCCCTGCCTTTGAATAGAAGGAAGGTCCATGCAAAAGAAGCATTTCGGGGGAGACTTCTGTGTAAGAGGGTTGTCTCGGCTTACTTTTGAGAAGATGACAGGACTCTCTCTCTCACACACACTCAGTTTTTTTCTCTCTTTTTCTCTTTTTGGCTTTAACTGAGGCAAACTTCTGCTAGGGGCTTATTCAGTGGCAGTGAAGTGGAACTGTCCGCTGAAAAAAAAGCTGCAGGCATTTTCAAGGGGCTCGGTGACATGAGGAGCCATGCAACTCTACGTCAACATCAAAGTCCCCGTGTGCAGCCAAGGAGCCCCCCACCCCCTCGCGGTCATTTCTTCATTGTTTTCACTAAAACTCTTAATCCTAAGAAAATACACATTATGAAATTTTTTCTTCAAATATGGAAATTAGTGTGTTTGTTTTTTAGTCCTTGCAGAATAATGGCCGTTAAAAAAGAAAGCGCAGTGTCAGGCTTGTCCTCTTTACGTTCAATTCTGCCTTAGGATCACATTCTTCATGAATACCATTACTGCTTTTACCACAGGCGTTCTACCACGCTGTTTATATTTAGGTACATTTTATCACTATTGACAGACTGAGATAGACAAGAGTTCCTTATTTTATCTCTAAGGGCATTTGGGACCTGAAACCAAATGTGAATTCTAAAGAAAAGTGCACTTACCGCGCCATACAGAGTGCCCTTCTTGGTGAGAGCCAGGTAGTTTGCACTGTGGAGTCCTCGGATTGCCACAATACCAACCTCCACTGACTTGATTTCAAATATAGCTGTAAAGTAAAACACATACGTTTAGAAAAGTTTAGAGTCACAAGGATTACATTTGCTGTGTTGTGATGGTTTCTGATAGTGACCATAAATACACCCATCCTCATCAGCAGGATTCAAATTTATTGACAATTAATCCCATCACATTTAATCCCATCATCCAGTCATTAAAAAAACAAAGTAAGTAGGTGGAAAAGAAAAAGATGAATGAAGGAATGAGGAAAAGAGAGGAAGACTTGATAGGCAATGACTAAATGCCAAAACTGACAGTGGTAGAGCTCACCCACAGTATTTTCAACTTTCCATCATTATTGGATTATTTCCATCATTATCCTTGATTATTGGAATATGTTTTAAAAACATAAATATATATAATATTCCTGCACTAAATCTGTTCTTCCTCAGGGCTAGATCCAGTGGTTTGGTGACAGTGTTTGGAAGTCTGGTTAGTTTACACTGGTCACTGCCAGTTTTCTGCTTCCCCTGTGGTCGCAGAAGATGCTCCCAACTCATGGTGCTTTTGAAATCCCTCGGCAGAGCACTGTTTTTTTTTCTGTTTTTTTTTTTAGTCGTTGCAGTTGCGCCGTCCCAACATGATCCCTCCTCATGCAACCACAAAGCCCAGTGCGGCGCGGGCTCCCTATTGCCTGGTTTGCGCTCGCACAGAACATGAACGAACGAACAGATGAACACACGCACACACACACACAACTGGTCCAGTTTATCACTGAACTGACACACATAAAGCCCTCTGTGCCACAGTTCTGTGTAAACACATGGTTACATACAAAGATGCATGCGTACACATACATATGCACAGACATGAATATGAAAAACATAGATTGTACGCACAAATAGAAAGAGATGTACACACACACACACTGTACATGCACACAATGATGTTCTATTTTGTTTTTATTCTGAAGCAAAATGGCAGCCTGAAGTGCCATATCAGCTTGCAGGCTGTAGTTCCGCTCAGCCATTATACCATTAGTGATTTGGGTTGTGGTAACCATTATGGTTTTCCCCCTCATAAAGTGAATTACATAAACCCATCAAGGTTATAGGGGATAAGCCAAAAAGCCCAACTGTGAAAGGAGGCGGTTTTCATTGTGGGCAGGTGGGGTGATCAGGAGAGCTTCCTGTACCGGAGCCCGAGTTCAGAGGTCACCAGATGACCTTTGACAAATCCAGGCATTTATCACAACGTGCTGAGATGTAACTCAGTGGCGTAGTCTAGTTAGCTGTAGTGGATATACTGTGATGTAGTAGTTAGCTGTAGTGGGTATACAGTACGGTGATCAACCCCAAATGTTAATACATATCCTTGACTACTGCGTAGTCCTGCGTAAGACGCCCTCTTCATATGTTGTGGGGCGCCCGACGCACCACTTTTCTAGGTGCTCTGGGTTCAGTGGCAGGGACAGGAGACACTGGTGAATACTGAATACACTGAGTAAGATAATAACTGACTGCACAGCAGCGTGTTCAGCAGGCCGAGACCAAAACTTCCTCTGGGATATTTGTACATTTTTCTGTTTCGACATCATTTGGCTATCCACTTTGCATATGATGTGAATACTGGGTGAATCCACAATGTTTTTTTTAATAATCATTCCCTATCTAATTTAGACTAATTTAAAGGTCCAGTATGTAGGAAATAAGGGAAAATAAACTGTAACCATTCCAAAAATGATCACCATACTCTATGTTGTCAGAGAGTAAGGAAACACGATGAATTGAAGTAATGGCTTATTTGACAACATTACTCTAACCCGTAAAATCCTGTAAAACCCATGAAAAAAAATTAGTTACGGGGCGGAATCTCTTGGAATTTTCGTTTATGTTTTGAACGATTAATTCTAGAATAGCGTATTAATAATGGGCTAGCGGGTCCTCCTATTTGGGTTGCCAAATTAGCAAAGGCCAACTGTCAACAGCTGTCAGTTGTAGTCATGAACGCCTACGAGAGGCAGGCAAATTTCCCAAATTAAAACAAGAAACAAATTAAGTGGACATCGGAGGAGCTTCCTGAGATGGTGACGTCTTCGTCAAACAAAGAATATCAAGTCTGACGCAGAGCTGGCCATATTTCTCCACAACAGGTAGCCTAGGCTAAAGTTCATCTGCATCGCTAACTTCAGCTAAATATGTTACGTTGGTTAGAGGTATTTTTTGTTTTCACTGTTTCCGTAATGTGTAGCTGGGTCATGGTTGGAGAAACGTTAAAGCAGCTGCAGGTCTACTAACGTTAGCTAAGTCTTCATTACATCTGGCAACCCAGAAGAGGCTCGCGTCTAGTAGTCTTGAGAACGTTCACCAGTGTTTTGATTTTGGCCTACAGAACGTTTGGTAACAATCCTACAAATCGCACCTTTAATACTCATATGAAGGCCACTCTTTCTGAGCCTGTAACGGGAGCTCTCAGAGTAAGCCACGCTGGACACTGGTAAATGCTATTTACTCAACTCACAGTGAGCCACATTATCAAACTGTGCTTGACATACTTAAAGCAACACCAAAGAACTTTCCCTCTGTCGCACGCACGCTATTTGTTTATCCAGCACCGGCTTTGCAAATAACAATGTCCACAGATATGGTAGAATATGTTGCATGATTTATGTAAGTGCGATGTATTGCGACATCAAACGCAAGTCAAATTTGTAGTTTCTTATGTCTCATTCCATCGAACTACAGATCCGCTACCCGATCTGGCAAACTTACATAGTGTGGTTATAGCCGATAGGCTGCGAAGCGAATGCAATAGTGCCGTTCACCCTAGTGTTGTCACGATACCAAAATTATGACTTCGATACGATACCTGCCATAAATATCACGATGCTCGATACTAAAACGATACTACGGCGAAATCCTAAGATATCTGGAGGACTCATACCTCCTCCAAGTGTATAGAGTCATTTGTGTTGAATTCGGTGCACTTTTGTAGTGTGCAGGTCAATTCTGGGTTCTAAACTTCCTACATAATTATTATTTATTTACAGTCAGTAAAATAGTAGGCCTACTTTGTGTGATTAAGTCCTTTATTGTTTGTTATAGTTCATTTACATTGTGTTGTGTTTTGGCAATAAAGTAGCTTTAAATAGCCAAACTAGGCTAGATCAAGGTCAGTGTTCAATTACTGCATGCAAATCACTGAATGCTATGCAGAGAGGCCTAATCTTTAGGCCATCTGATGTACAGTATAGGCTACCCTAGGCCTTCCCGTGTTCATGGGATTTCTTTGACAGTTGCAAAGGGGAAAATGTGAGGATAGTCTTCTTTGAGCCCAGTGTACAAGTACGACGTTCCAACCACTCAGGTCTTCGTCAGATAGGCCTACACCATTACCTGTTGCAATATATCTGTGTGCATTCCTACATTACGTCTATTTCTTTGATAACGTGATTTGCTATCACGTACTGTAACAATAAGCCGCTATTATTATTAGGACTCAACACGCTTTGGTGGTATGCTGTGGGCTTTAATTAGCGGTCTACATGCCATGACAAATAATACCAGTAGTACTGACCGAACATGATAGATCGTTTACAAGTTATGGTAATGTTATTCTGGCGTGAACATTGCGCTTTCATCACGTTAGCACCCTATGATTACAGCTCGTTATGTCTCGTCAAAATGATTACAGCTCGTTAGCCTATGTCTCGTCAAAATTCATTGATGAAGGAAGGTTCGCTTTATCCCAGAGAACCATACTCGTTTCACTTAGGCTAGACTAAAACATAAGAGAAGAACTTGGCACTAACCATGTAGTCGTGTTTTCTATAGCATATTCGTTAACCTGTCGTTCTTTGAACTCGTTAAAAATGTTGGGATATGTCTGCGAGGTGTTTAGCCAAGTTCCATGCGTAGCCTACTGCTTTTAAATGACTTTGAAACATATTTTACAAACGGGCCTCTGTGTACCTGATGACTTGCCTTCACTATTCGCGATGTATCCGAAATAGTTGCAAATTTCACTGCACCTTTTGTTTTATCCACAAGGCCTAGAACTGTCGGCAAAGAACTATGTTGACGTTGGCTGCGCACTCACTCACTCAGAGCTGCCTGCTTGACACGCCCACTTGCCTAGATGCATGCAAGGAGCAGTGAGAGCAGCAGTTCACGCAGACACAGAACGTTATTATTTTAATAAAGTATCGATTCTAAAAATGTCTGAAATCGTATCGTTTTTTGCGTGAAGGCATCGTGATACCTTTTTAGTATCGATACACCGTGCAACACTAGTTCACCCTGTTACAAGTTGATGAACCACTGAAACGATTTTGGAAACATTATTTTAAGGTACAAAAAACTCTTTGGTGTTGCTTTAAAGGTCAAAATAATTGAGATCTTTTCGCTTGATCTCTAATGGCATCAGTGCTCAGTCGGGTTAACCTGTGGGCTGCTGCTGTGTAATCGGCACCTGTGAAGCGGTGACACAAGCGCCGTAAATGCCGCACAACTGGGGGATTAGGCTAGATTTGGGAGCGCTCCCTCTACTCGGAATCAAGTTCCCGGCATTGAGCAGGAGGGTGTGTGTGTGTGTGTGTGTGGTGGGGGGGGTGGAGGTCGTAAGGGAATCTGGTCTGTTCCCCTCTCCCCTCCCTCGCCTCAGGTTCACAGAGCCCCGAGAAGGAGAGAGATGGAGGGATGGAGAGAGAAAGAGAGAGGAGGAATGAGTGAAAAGAGGGTGGGCGTGAGGGGGGGGGGGCAGAAACTGGATGACCAAATCAGTGGGATTAGAGGAGAATAATCCCTGATCAAAGAGCTGCACCCCCGGGCCCCCAGCGCTGAACTGGCCAGATGATGAGAATGCATGTGGATGCTGACACACAAGAACAACAAGGCAGCAAACAGATGTACAGATGTTCATTCAGACAAGCGACACACGCATGGGAAAGCACACACATACGCTCTCACACACACACACACATAAATGAACAGACACACACATGCACACGTTTGCATCTCCCTCCAAACAAAAATATTCACCTTCATGCTTATTGTACACAAATATACACACACCCGCAACCAACAAACACACCTGTTGAACGGGGCAACGAAACATTGACATCCACCTTCTAGCGGATGGCAGGCCTTTGAAGGCAACCATGTCAAAGCAGCTATCTACGCCCTCCTCTGTCAAAGCACCTGTTTTAGACGTTTGCCTTGGCCCGTTTGATGTGGTTCAGCTGAATCAAAACACAGCAATTCTTTATGACCCCCTTGCCAGTCACCTGAACATCAACCCTGTCCGCAGCCGCCGAGTTGAAAGGCAAGTTTTGCAACAAAAGGATAACATTGGGGAAGCAGAAAGGCAACACTGGGATCCGCTGTGGGATCCTGGCATGTTCAGACTGCAGTAGAAGAGCCTTGTACTACTTTTAGCTTATTTTTTTCTTCTCTTTGTCTGCCTTCTCTCTTTCCATCTGTGTGTGTGTCTGTGTGTGCGTGTGTGTCTGCTTGCCTTTGGCACAGAGCCAAACCCTTTACGTTTTGGTTATTTACTAAAAGCTGACTTTAAAGAAATAGTCCAAATGTTTTATGACCTTATACCTTAAGTGCACAAACCACAGTTTTCTTTTTCACAAGAAATAAAAAAGCTGGGTGCTTGCATTTTGGAGTCAACATTTTTCAGACATTACCTCGAACACCTGTATGAGTAACAGGCTTGTGTACAGTTTTATGTGCCATATTTACAAAAGCGCACCATGTGGCCATTTAGCAGTCAGCCGCAAATGTAACAGACACCCTGGAGAAGCCTTGCAATGATTGAGATGACTTTATCCCTTTTTTTACCGGAAAGCTGATTAATTCAGAAGTGTATTTTTGGCAAAACAGGTGCATTGCGATGCTTACAGTACATGATGAATCATTCAATTCCAATGCCAAGTGCTTTCTATTCTTCTCCTTGCCACCCCCTCTAATCCAAGAATTTTATCGTGGCACATGACTGAAAGAATAAAAATGTGTACAAATTTGTTTTACGGTGCAGCACAATCCTAAAGTGTGTCCCTGTTTACTGTATGTCTCTTTCTTCCATTCCATTCCTTTAGTGCAGGGGTCTCAAACACCCGGCCCGCGGGCCAAATCCGGCCCGCGTCCGGCCCAATTCCGGCCCGCGACGTATGTCAAAATAATAACGTAATCCGGCCCTTGAGACTTTTTAATTGCGACAAACAACGATACTGATTAAAATAGACGATAGTTCCAAGTACGGTGACAAATCTCATTTGTACTCTGTTCCACTATGTGCTAGACATCCAGAGCTTCATTCAAACCCAAAATCGCTGCGCAAAGTTTTCAGGAAATACTTGTAGGCTATTACACGCGAGAAACACAAAGACGTGCATTTGTAATGACGCGGAAGCGATGCAGGCCATAGTGTTGCATGAATTGAAGCAGAAATTAAGCAGAAATAGGCCTACACCAAATGTTGAAAAACGTTTACGTGTGATGAAGTCTTAGGTAGGCTATGTTATTCACCTATTCTAAATCTGAAGGAGAATATCCTTTTGGAGATTATGATCGATCGTCTATTGAATGGAGGTGCGTATGTGTGTATACGACGGTGTCCACTAAGCATACCATGCTTATTTCGACCCTCTGCCCAACATAGCTTGGAGGTTGCGGTGGTAATCGTGATGATGGTGTCCGTAATGGATGTGGTACAGACAGCAGGGCTAGTAGAAATAGGGCTCTAAACTACAAAGTCACCCGCAATATGATGCAAACTTCTGGGTACTCAGATTACCTGCGAACTGATTTGACCAGAATACTTTATTGTAGGCCTTGTGGTTTAGAAACCATATACATCTTAGGTGTTGGTATACATCTTAGGTGTTTTCCTGTTAATTTGTTGTGGGTAATATGAAAAAAGGAAAGTAGCCTAAACCTGCTCAAATATGTTCATCCAGTATTTACTGAAAGGTGCATAATTTGAGGTGCTTGCCATCCAGTAGCAAATTAGATGGGTAAATTTACCCCCTTCATAAACTTTTGTTTTACTCAAAGATTTTTACATTTACAGTAGGATTTTATCTCTGACCACTTTCAAGCCATGGCCTTTTGAAATGTTTATATAAAAATCCAATGGTGTTGCTTTCCTAACCCTGACGCCTAGTTTGCCAGGTTTAAAAAAAGTTATGAGAGGAAAATATTTTTATTTGCTAGCAGGTGTCTAAAACTAGATAAAAACACTGCACTTTCTGTTTGCAGTTTTGTGTGGTATTTGAAAAAAAGAGCATTGCATTTTCAGAAATAGCCGGCCCTCCAATCAGATGACATTGGCAGAATTGGCCCCCAGCTCATTTGAGTTTGAGACCCCTGCTTTAGTGGCATCTCAGCTTACAGCTGCTAACAGTAAAGGAAGCCCAGTTCGTACATGTGTTCAACCTGCAGCTTTCCCCACTGCTATAGGCAGCACATATGCTTCCCCCCCCCCCTCTCTTTGGGTTAGCATCCAGCAGACCTCATCCCCATGGTGCCCCCCCCCCCCCCCTCTTTGGGTTAGCATCCAGCAGACCTCATCCCCATGGTGGCTCGGTCTAGACCAGGTCCTTTGGTGGTCCACAGCGGACTGTCTGTGGTCTGGTATGTGAGCTCAAGCGCACCACTCTCTCTCTCTCTCTCTCTCTCTCCCCCTTTCTCTGCAGACCTGGCTTCTGCTCCAGGCTCTGTTGGTGGCCCCAGCTCTCTTGGCAGGGTGACAGGGCTCACGTTATCGCATCTTGTGATAATTACGAAAACCCCGCAGCCTCGTAGCTGGAGCGCGGGGGCTTGCGCCTGCATGGTCTCCCTCCGCGCACAGGCCTGAGACGCTTGAAGGTGGGCTGGGAGGGGTAGTAAGGAGACCCCTATAGGCCCCTCAGGTCCCACATGCGCTCATGTGTTTGGGGAAAGCTGAAACGATATCAGACGGGCGGGCACGCTTGGAGATCTGCTGTGCATGCAAAGGCATTCATGTCATCTTTGGTGTGTTTGGGTGTGTGTATGAGGGAGGAGGGAGGGAGGGAGGGAGAGAGAGAGAGAAAAGAGAAAGAAGAAAACAACAGCATAGAACAGAAAACCAAAAGATACAACATATATCGAGAAAACCAAAAGATACAACATATATCGAGAAAACGCAATGGAGTGAAAGAGGGATATAGACAAATAGGCCAAGAGACAGAACCAATGAGTAATATCAACCTAAACCCAGAAAAACGTTATTTACCGTTCACCTTTACGGCAACCCACCCCACCCTCTCTGTATGGCTAATAGTCCTGGGAACCCTGAGGTGTGTAGCCTGTGACAGACATGTCTTTTCAGTTAGCCCCCTAACACCCCCCCCCCCCCCCCCCCCCCCCACGCTCCCCACAGTTCCTGGGCCATAAAGGCAACACAGAGGCTCCATTAAAAGTTGTGATTACCAGTGACCCCGTGTTGCCTCCTGATGACAGTCACTTGCACCTTTGATCTGGCCTCAGCAGGCCCACGGCTTCTAGGGGCTCTGGGCCATCACTGAACGGCTCAACGTGGGCCAGGGGGACTAACCACACTCCCCCTCACACACACACACACACACACACACACTTCCCCGCCTAAAGCTTTTCCTGCTTCAATGTGGTAAGGAGTGACTTTTTAGATGAATTTGAGTTCAGGGGGGGTTGAGGGTTGGGGATTGGTGGGGGGGTCTGTGAAAGTGTTTCCGCAGTTTATCTTTGAGTCTTTTGAAGATTTTTTTTCACCTTTTTATGGCAATAGTTCGTTGTTCACTCTGGCAACGGTGTGTGAGAATGAAGCCGGGAGGGGGGCGAAAATGGCACAGGGTGGCTGTAAAATGCCTGTGTTGTTTCAGTAAAAAGAAAAATCTCCGGGCCACACATCATTTGACTTTGGACCTTAATGATGCATTTTTCGGGGAATGCTGTTCCCAATTGAGCTCTTTATATTTTCATATTGTCTGTGCTGATTCACTGCAAAACTAACAGAACCAGTCCACATTCCTTTGATGTTTGCCACAACAATTAATTCCTTTCCCCCCTGGTAAAGACCTCTAACTGCCCAAGTCTGACCAATGTGTGAACCCCTGTACAGTTTAAATATATACAGTACAAGTAGTAAAATTAGATATATAAACCACTTGTAGTTATAGCATTCACAATGGTACATGCACAGAGTGTGAAATCATTTGATCTGCACAATGCAAAGCCTGTCAGCCCTGAAGATATTATCGTCAGTGTTTCATTATGTGATTCAAGAGAGAGAGAGAGCCAAGCCATTTAAGCAGGGTGAACTGTTTCTGTGCACAGCATCAGAAACACAAGTGTATATACATAGGGGAATTTTAAGGCGTGTTGGATCTATAAGTTAACCCTGAGGCAGGAAAAATGTCTTCCTTAATGCAATTGTAGACTCACAGATCCAATTCCATTGAAGTGTTGTGAAACAACTGTGTACTACGGGATGTGCTTTATAAAAACATCTGTGAATGTAGCATGATGTGGTGTTGCATACTGCATACCATATGAGTATGGAGCAGTGATCCCCTGCTTTGCATTGACACGTGCCAATTTGTTGAGGGAGAGGTGAGAGACTGCTCAAAGCATGCTGTTTCCATCAAAACTGAGCACATGTATATCTATCTTTAGTGTCTGCACCTCTACTGTGTAATATGTTACCTTTTCTTAGATAGCCTATTGGTGTCCATTACATCAGAAATACATTGGAACCATACTGTGAGGCTGTATGTAATTTTGAATCTGGCCATAAAACACACACGTTTTCTTCAGCGGGAGAATAAAAAAAATGCTGCGTATTAAATTGGTTTTAATGGCCAAACTTTTTTTCTTCCAAAAGATAGCATTAAATTTCTTTTGGGCAGAATGTCAACATTCTCATGGTTGGGTATTAGCTTACCAGCTGAATCATTTTACCACTATTTGTTTTGTCATTGCAGCTTTGGCTCGCGCAATTCTCTGGCGGTTTGAAGAAGAGAGTATCGTTGAACTATAAAGAAAATAAAAAATCCCTTGTGACTAATTTTCAACATACTCCCTGTGCAGTGTTTAAGAAAGGATAACAGTAACAGTGATATTGCGGTTGCCTTAGATTTAAAACCTGTACTAAAATGTCAGAAAATTGATGCTCCAAGAGGAAAATGTGGTCCTGGAGAAAATCCTTTTATGACATGGTGTGTTAGCGGAATCTTAATAGTCCAAGAGTGAAAGCCATGATGACAAGCTAAACTCATAGCATCAGTAAGTAATCTCCTCATGTAAACAAACTTATACATTTCATCCCTATACCACTTGTGTCAAATTGAGAAGATGCATCCCTTTCCACTCAGAAGTAGTTTCACCGTAGCACAACAGCTTTGTTATGCTGTGCCTGCATATGACAAAGATTATGACCTCAAGTCAGCAAATCAGCCTGGTCTTGTGTAAAAATCCAAAACATACATGGGCGCACAAACACACACACTCTCACTCTCTCACACACACACACACACTGGCGCACAGACGCAGATACACAGCCATGGTCACACATACTCACGCAAATCCACACACACATGCAATCACACAAACACACACACACATTTGCATTCACACTCGCACATACACACACACTGTGTCGGTAAACAGACTCCAGCCTTCTCTTAAATGTCAGAGCAGGCACCCATCTGAATGGGCGCCGGAGCAAGCCAGTGTGGGAACGTGTTGCATTAGTGGCCTGTAAAGTTATGGTGGAGGGGCGGGTGTAGGGGGGCAGCAGGATCTGTGACGGATAAGATCCAGGGCTCCTGGTCCC
This sequence comes from Alosa pseudoharengus, assembly GCF_046254945.1. Classification (NCBI taxonomy): domain Eukaryota; kingdom Metazoa; phylum Chordata; class Actinopteri; order Clupeiformes; family Clupeidae; genus Alosa; species Alosa pseudoharengus. The sequence continues at coordinate 5,293,090 of NW_027468609.1, read as the reverse complement.
GCCACCAATTGCCTTAGGACAAGCAAGCCCCCCCACCCTCTTTCTCCCCACGCACACACTCCCCCAGACTCCCTGCCTCTTGCGCACGCAATGTATAATTAGCCAGCATTCCTGCCTACCTCTTTTAAAACAGGCCGACCAGATGCGTCCCTGGTCAGATCGCTGGTCTCACTTCGCTACCTTTGATGGTTCCATCTGACTAACCTCCTCCTCCCTTCTCCTCCCAAACCCACCCACCCACCCCCATCCCATTTCAGCCGCCTCCCCCTCCATCTCCCCTCACCAGTTACAGCTCCACTCCACTGGCTTGTACTGGCTCTGGAGGGAGTGAGAGAGATACTTGCTGGAGGTAAAAACTCACCCCTTCTTCTTTTCCACTACAGCCTGCATTTACACCACGTCCCATTAAACAAGATGGATGTCCGGTGTCTGAGAGTGTGTGCGGCACACTTCGAGCAGACAGGCCCTCCTGCATGTTGGCCATGGGGAGTGTGGTGGTGGGGCCTGTAATGAAGCGTGGGGTCACCGCGACCGGGGCTTGGGCCAAAGCTCAGGCTCACAGGATGCTGAAAGAGGGAATAGATGCTGGGGTGGTCCGTTTTACCCGATGGCCAAAGTGTTATGTGAAAATCTTATTGAGACCAAATGCTCATCCACCTTCCCTGACAACATAATCAGTTCTGCAGTGCACTGTTGGCTAGTGGCCTGTCTCTGGCATGTGGACTACCAGTTTATTGCACATTCACCAATGCAGGGTAGAGACTACAGCCCTTTGTCTTTGATGCAAGGTAACTCGGACATTAGTCTTCTATAACATAAACACACCATATATAAACATGGTGCTTCCAGGCTGTCTCGTGCATGTTCTTGGTATGCTTCTCAACACATGAAGCACCACTTGAGGGCTGTTTAGCTGGTCCATGTGCTCTGAGTAGGATAAATCTCTCTCTCTCTCCTCCCTTGCTTTCTCTCCCCCTCTCTATTTCTCTCCCTCTCTCCTCTTTTATCACTGCATTTATATATCCCTGCAGTGTGTCTGGCAGGCGGCAGAGAGGCCTTAAAATTAAATATCCATGTTTGGATCCAAAAGGGAAACAGAGTTTGGATAGGTGGCTGGGATGGGCTCTTTCACGACTCTATGGACTCCTCCGAGGAGAGCTGATCTGTCTTGAGCCTCTCAACATCTTAAGATCAAGCATGTCTTCCAAAATTTACAGAACAACATGCATTATATTATGTGGTTTTGCCTATATTGCGTTCCCATACAATTAACAGATTCTGCACCATGACCTCACTAATAATACAATTAATACAGAAGAAGCTCAAATGGACTCAAATGGATTCTTGAACCTGGATTCTATACAGCAAGGGCAGAAATGAGGAAACCCTGTGTAAACCCTATCTGAGGTTGTTATCAAAACCCCACAGAGAAGATATTGTCACCAGCAATAGAAATGAATATGACCAACTAAGATATGAATATGTCTGGAATAATCAATCTGCATACATAAATGATCACAAACATGAATCCTTCCACTGAGACATAAACCTCAACCTACCTCTCACACATGGAGATTCATGCATAACATTCAGAGACACTCAGGCATGTACGTGCATCCTCCCCTGCCCAAAGGCTTCACAGGGCCTCAGGCACTAAGCCCTGAGAGTAGGAAATGTTCTCTGGATGTGTTCTCGGTGTTCTGGAGAGAACAAGACCCAGCGCTGGACAAAAAGAGTTCATTGACGACGACTATAGTTTACAGAGAGTTCAAAGCCCCGGCTGAGTGACAGAGGAATGAGATGGCCACTCGGTTCAGCGGAGTTATGTCAATGTGGTCCGCTCGATAAATCTGTGTTTTATTCAACCCAACCCATCCAGACAATCCTGCGATTGTGTGATTGACGGATGGGCGACTGTGACGGGCGAAAATCAGAGCTGGGCAACAAGCCCTGGGCTTTCAGCGGCTCAAAGCGAGCCGAGATGCATGAGACAGGGGTTGGGGGGTGGGGTGGGTTAGGGAAGCGACTGTGACTCCGAGCGCGACGCCTCAACTTCCTGCGGCCCTCTTGAGTCTGGTCTAATAGAAACCGCATGGAAAAACACGTTCAACCTTCTTGCACTGCGCATTTGAATTTCTCAAACCGAAAAGCTATATCGGAACATAAGACCGCACAAAGCGAACCCAGTTTCCTATTGGGGTCTTGGAGTTATATAAATAAGAAGTTCAGGCGAGTTCAGTTTAGAGGAAATTCAAAGAGGATTCACCACCTCTTGCTCAAGACATGTCAAAGCTTATAAACCAAACAATAACGCCTTTGCCAATCAGGGGGCGGTGCACACACACACACTCTTTTTCTGCCCCGTGTCTGTTAGTAATCATGGGAACCACGACGATAGTGGGGGGAGACAGTGGTGTTCCTTCCCAGTTCTCGCCATGGCAGAAATGGTCGTCACTGCTAAGTAATGAGGTCAGGGGTTACATATACATCTGGTCCTTCATACCTCTGAGGTGAACTCTTGGCCGGGTAGAAAGAAGGCATTAAGTCGATAAGAAGATGCTGAGTGTCACTGACCTAATTAGTATCCCCCATGATGAGAGTTTGTCTTTGCATGGGTGAAACTTCTGTTGTCCTCTGATTTGCTCTGGTCCTGCTTTTCCCTTGAAAGAAGGTACAGGACTGAGAGAGATTTTTTGGAGCACCTGGATTTAGAAGATAAACATGAACCTCATACACAGCAAATTCAATCAATCTCAGTCTTCTCTGATCTTCAAACTGCTCAGCCTCATCCACAGGTCATTGAGATACTGTATCTCAAATGGCATCAGATAGATTAAACCACAACATTGGAGAGAGAGAGACCCTGTGGGCAGGGATCACCATGAGATGCTCTCTCTTAGGGCTTTCAGATATAAGTATAACCTCCGGAGTATATGCGGAGGTTTGTCAAACGGAGGTCCTACCCTTTGGATGATCAGAGCCGGACAGTAACAGAGCACATTTACTTGAGTACAGTACTTGAGTACAATTTTGAGGGATCTGTACTTTACTCGAGTATCATTTTTGGGGAGTACTTATGATTTTGCTCAAGTACATTTGACAGGCAAATATTGTACTCTTTACTCCACTACATTTCGATCCATAACCGTGAGTACCAGTCACTTCTTCTAAAAAAAAAAAAAGGAAAAAAGAAAATTCTCAGAAACCCTCAATTTGTTGTTTCCCTCTCAAACGTGATTGGATTGTGCAGGCGCCACTGATTGGGACAGCCTATCAGCAATCACCTTCAGCTTTCCGCCAAAGTCAACTCCATGGTCAGATTTAGATAAGACACGAAACCATGGACGAAACAATGGATGAAGACGCAGCAGGTCCATCCCGGGAATGTGCCAACCTGTGGCCCCACCTCGCCAGACTATTTCAACTTTCTGAACAAGTTAATGATAGTTTTCGCTTCAAGTGTTTCAATTACAAAATAGTATTTTGTATTTGAAATACGTATTTTAAATACATGTATTAGAAATACTGCCCATCCCTGTCAACATGGTAAAAAGATGAAAATGACTTGATTTTACTTTCAATTCCTTTTACATTCTCCAAGGTATTAACATTTTTTATAACTCCATGTAGGACGTTTCTGTACATAAATGTAAGCACTGTGGCAGTAGTAATGCAATATTTCGAAAATGTAGGCTACTCTTGTACTCTTGATACTCAAGTACTTTTAAAAACAAGTACTTCAGTACTTTTACTTAAGTAGGCATCTGACTGTTGTACTTTTACTTGTACTTGAGTAAAATTGAGCAAAGCGTATCTGTACTTTTACTCAAGTAATAAAGCTGTGTACTCTGTCCGCCTCTGCGGATGATTCAGATATGATGCTAACCTGCAGACCTTATACTGACCTTATACGGACCTATGTGTGAACGACATACACGCACATTACAGAATCTCTGTGTGGTTGTCGAGGGGTGGGGGCTTGTAGAGTTCACAAGAGGCGAGATATGACACAGAATATATGCGGCCGCTGTCACAGCTGCTGTTTGTTTACAAAGTGTATGTAGGTATGTAGGCATTATGTAGGCTAAAGAAGAAAAATCTATTGTGCGTAGGCTAATACTTGAAGTAGTCACGTAAGTGTGCACTTGAAATTGACCTACTGTACAGTATTTGTATGTGTGCTTCGAATAAACACACCTGTTTTCAAAGTTATGTAGCAGAATTACTTGCCTATGAAACCCCAAATCTTCGTTGGAGAGAGCATGCATGAACTTTATGGTACCAGCCAATTCAGTAGGCTAACTAAAGACTTCAAGGCCATCATATACAACATTTTAAAGCAACAAACAAAATACTAACATAACAGTGAAGTGGTTCGTTTTTTCATGGTTTATTTTTCCAAAAGCATCCTCTCCCCATGTGTCTATTGCATTTACGTAAGGAGCTTGGAACAAAGTTGGGTTTTCTTCGTTGTCATTTTCTCTAGGCATATTTATGCTCAACAAATATCAGCGAGCTCAGCAGTGAGGTCATGAGAAGGCTATCAATGAACAGAAAACCGACCGTGTTGGCTAACAATTTATTAAATACTCCTGTTATTGTCGTCAACAACGTCGCTGTAGGCTACTGCCTTTTCAGCGCCTTCTGCTTATGATGATTCGGTCTTTTGAATTCGTTTGGCCTTGCGATGCAGTTGTAGGCTACTTGCCGTTCCCTTCATGTGTTCTATCACAATGCTGTCTGCCCTCATGGACAGTAGCTCCATGATGTCTGCATCTTTCCAGGTCGGAGATTTTCTGGACAGCACTATGCCACTCCATCATAACACTGGCATTTAAGTCAGATTTAACCACATGGACGCACGAAAGAAACGTCACCGACACGCCCTCTCACTAGGTGTGAATTTTAACCGCATGTTCTACGCTTCGTTCAGACACAGAACATTTACATAATGTCTGGAGGAAATACTAGGGGGGGAGTAGTAGAACAACCGGCTAAATTCGGACTTCCATATGACCGGTTATGTCATTCAGATATACGGCCCCACCGTTTAACATCCGCAGAACCTCCGGTCTTACACGTAAGTCTGAAAGCGCTTTCTGACTCCTCGACCACTGCGGCCTGGTTTTGATAACTTGAACTGCGAACAAACTGTTTTTTGTCCCTTTGAAGGGGTTGATTTAAAGATGGCCTGCTGGAACACTGTAAAACTTATTTTACTGGACGTGATGATGTAACACACAACAAGAGTTCTATGAAAGAATGGGGGACGAGGAAGACACAAACACAATAGGACAGACAGAAATATTATGCAATGCTGTCTGCTTTGTGTTTGATATGTTGTCTGGAGGCATCTTTTTCCCCCTAAAGATCCAAACCAATGAGCTAATTCAGACCAAATGACCACAGAACCACCTTGACCACCAGCGGCCAATAATATAAATTAAAAGAGCGGTTAAAATAAATTGTTTAAATACCTGGAGTAAAACCACAGCAACGTCGTTCATATACCACCATCCTCACTGCACATCACCGAGGCTTCATAAAAAAATGTCCTGCATTTTGAAGATTCCTCTTACAGAAAATCTGTCAAGCTATTTATCAGAGTGAGAGAAAGTCTATGAAGATGCTGAGGTCAAATGGAATGAAAAGAAACATTGACACTAACCTTTTGTACATCAACCACTCCCCATAAGTCACTTTTATTGCTTGTGTGGTTGGGATTTCCCACGAGGGCCATAAATGGGCACTATAACCACTGAAAAAGGAAGAGAGAGAGAGAGAGAGAGAGAGAAAGATGGAGAGAGAAGGAGAGAAGGAGAGAGAAAAATAACAGGCACAAGAGAGTGCCATCCATGCAGCTGGGACGGGAGCCGTACTTATAAATTCACACGTTCGGAACACATGGCCTTTCCATGGCCAAAGTATGGTGTCAGTCATGCGCCGCTGATTATACACACTGTGGCTAGAAACTGCCTGAGCCATCAGTTGTCAGAAGGCAGGAAATAAAGAAATGTTGTGGTGACCGAATACAAAAAACCCCTACAGAATTATTGTTTTTAATTTGCTCGCAATACATGATTTTAATTGCGTCTTGTTATGTTGCACTGACGGGTAAAATAAACGGAGGGAACAGAGTTATTATGCCTCTGCAAATGTCATGAGTTGCAGTCCAAAGAGAAATTTACAGTGAAAAAACTTGGTTATTGCTCAAGGCAGGATCACAGCTTTGAACGGTGTTATTTTAGAATACTAGTGCGTCTACAAATCATAGACTTGCTTTTATAGAGGCAGACGATGGTCAAGTACAGTCTGTCGAGCATCAAACTAGACGACCTAGCCAAGATGTTAGCACTGATTTTCATCTTCTATGCTCTAATGTTTGCTTGCTGAATGGGGCTTGTTTAAAGATGATGATTGATTCTCTCTTGAGGGTCTTCAGAACGTGTATGGTAGTTGATCCAGTGATTTCCACCACTAGTTTTCACATCTGCTCTGGTTGGCTCATTGCTTTACAGTGGTCTACATCTCTGCTACCTGTACCTCTCTAAATGGTGAACTGGATAATCAGTGTGTTATGCTAGTGTTTCCTCTACAGATACACTAATTTCCTCTACAAGACACTAATCTAATCTTATCTTACCATCTGACTTCAAGCATTTACATCTACTATTAGGAGTATCTCAGAAGTATCTCCTGTGGTGGTATTTATAATTATTTTCTCGTCCTCTTAGTAACACATTCCATGTATAAAGGACCAAAAGTGCTCTCCATAAAGTGCACCTATCCCCAAATTGCATTTCACTGCCTAATCATTATCGTACATCATACATTAGAGGAGGGATATGGCCGTATTGCTGCAGTGTCATAGCAACATTCCCCTCTACAAAGTGAACCGTGTCTGGGCACACTAAGCAGTGAGTAATGGAGTGCTTCAGCCTCAGATGTATGATGCATGCAAATCTCCTGCCATTATTGAGCCCTCGCAGACTGCCCTCCACATCAGACTCACTCGCCTCTCCTGCAGCCTGACGGGAGCAATTGATTTTGGCTCTGAAACACCTAGCGCTAACAAGGATCATCTGTACCCGTGATTGACCAGCATTAGATTAGGGTGACCCCGAAATGGGGCGGGTTGGGGGAGAAATGGCTGTCGGCCTGATTCTCTCCGTTTGATGTGGGATCCACAAAACTACAAAACTGATTGGGGAGAGGACCTGTGTGCTCCGGGCTTTTTTGTGATCCAACCGGGAGTTGAACCCTTGGCTGCAGTGCCCTCAATCAGAGCTGTCAAGCTGTTAATGATGCTCATTAGGCCCCTTCTCCTTCTGAGCAGCATTTAACTTTCAGCTGCAGTTTTTAAAAAACTCTCACCATAATGATCAAACAGGTTCTGACTCATGTTTTCGATTTACCATTAAGTGCATGTTTTTTTTTTTCAACTTTTTTTTACACAAATGACCATGTTCATTTCTTTTGTTTTTGTCTTTTTTAAGACTTTCTTTCTCTATCTTATATTCCTTTCTTTTCTTTTTCTTTTTGTGAAAGGCCATGCAGAACAGAGGTGCACACCACCACCGGTGCCATGCTCATTCAGAGATATCTTAGGGGAGACGAGCTTCCGAGAGAAAGAAAAAACAACAATGTGATACTGAGCAGATGGGTTCTGAAAGGGAATCGAACAATATGGGTAGGATTGGATTTCAAACAGCACATAGGTCTTTTGTGGAAAGAGGGGGAGAGAGGCAAAGAGGGAGAGAGAGAAAGAGTGGAGGGGGGGGGGGGACTAGGGTTGAAGTGAGCTTCGTCAGAATGTTTAAACAATACCTCTGATTCAGGAATTGCAACATCAAACCGCCAAGCCACCTTGTCACACCAAATCCATCAAATGCACACAAGTAGAGTACACATCTGCACACTTGAACATTGATTTTTCTTGATGTGACTGACCAGGGCGCTAACACTTAAAAGACCAGACACCACTAACACCCCCTTTCCCCCTACCTCCACCCCCACCCGAATCTAAGCCATCCGGCTTTAAACAGATATCACAGACTCGTTAAAGACCAGACACAGGGTCTAAATTGTCCTTGCGGTTTTGTCCGCGTAGACATTACATGGCTCTTTTAATTAGCACACGCTCTCATCTTCCTCCTCAGACCCCCTGAATGCATAAACAGTGAGCCCCCGTACACACCGACATCAAAGTCCCAGTCGTCTGCGCGCTCAAACAGCCTGCAATTTGGAAGGTAGGCGCTCTCCAGCCAAGCTGTATGATCCACCCCCCATCCCCCCACCCCAAGCGTAATGACATGGTATTAGGACAGGAGCTGCTGTACAAATTGTAATCCATAAAATGGATGGAGGGCCCCAATAATATGTTAACATGGAACATTACACAGTATGAGACGGCCTCTAATTGTAAATCATTTTTGCATAGCAGGGACATGGGCTTATGACTGAATGACTTATGACTGAGGTGTTGCTCAGCCTCTGTGGGATACACTTCTGGGTGAAAGGCGACCCAGTGAGCAGTTCATGGCAGTTGAATGGACTGTTCTTAAGTTTTGTTGAAAAGACCAAAAGTTCTGAAGTTGAAAAGCAGGCTGGAGAGGATATAATGGGAGACTGTGTGAGGCAGCAACCACCTACAGTCCTCTGCCATCTCGTCTGCATAGCTCATTAAGCTTTGGCATCATTCTCAGGACTCCATCATCCGCGTTTATGACTGGACAAATACACAGAAAACACCACAAACACACATACTGTACACACACACACACACACACACTGATGACCTTGCAAAACGTACCGCACACACAGACAGACACAGACATACGCACACACGCACACACACACACACACCTACAGTCATACAAACACTAACCACAAACGCAGACATGCTCATCCACCCATGCATGCACACAAACACACACACACACACACACACACTGCTAAACACACATTTCTATGGGGACAGACACAACCAATGAATTACCAATTTAGTCTATACAGTCAAAACCTCTCACGTACTGTATATTTGACGATAAAAGCTCTTCAAAAATAATCTGATTATACCAACAGTATCTTACTCAGAGGTTTTCATACAGTTTATCTCCCACTGTGAGGGGGATTCACTAGGTGCAGATTGACATGCCAAATTCTCTCCCTTCACTTAATTCATCATTCCCTTATGGTTTACAGTGTTACTCTGCAAATATCGCTGTTCTGACAGACTCTGGTTCTGTGTGCGCGGCTAGATCGGCACGCATTCTTTTCACACGTTCCCTGTTTTGTTTTGGATGTTGGGGCAGCAAAAAGGCAGCTCTCTCAGGCGCCTGCGATCGGGCGTCTGATTTCTCGGCAAATACACAGAGGACGGCTTATCGTATCACTGTTGCGCCAGGAAAATTCAGGCCCAATCTGTTTCACTCTTTCCTTTTTATTTCCCGCACCTCTTTTTCCTTTTTTTTCCATTCACCCAAAATATCTTGATGGAACCAAGTACACCGAGAACACTGCTGCTACCTTGTGGGCGCGAGGTCCTTTCGCAATCGGACAAGCGAACCCAGCACAAATGAGCGGGAAAGAACGGCAGGGATCTAATGTGTTTTGGAGAGATTACTCATTCACCACCATAAGCAGCTCCTCTCTCTCACCCTCTTTCTCTCCCTCTCTTTACCCCCCCACAGACATTCCAAGGCCCTAGCCACACTTAAGATGTTTAAAGTGGATGCAGCCGGCATGTGCATTCCCCCTCTGATACTTGCGGTGCATCAGGCGGGAACATTATTGCCAGTACGGCCTGTGCCTTCAGGTCACTGTGGGAGCTAATGACAACCGCATTATATTCACATGTGGTAAGTCACTGGCAAGGACTCCAAACATGAGGGTGAGGGGGCGAAGGGGGCTGGTACAGGATGGGGGGTGGGGTGGTGGTGGTTAGGTTGGGGGTTGCTTTTCCACCTCTGAAGTTGAGTCATATTGCGCAGTACAGAAATAAAAAGTGAACTTACTTACACTTACACTGTAACACATTTGGGCACACAACATGCATCAACACACTAACATGGGAATTGTGGAGAGACGAGCTGTTTGAATGAAATCTCCTGCAATGCCTTGCTCATCTTCTGTTGCCACCCTGTGCTTCAGTGGTACTGTACAAATTTGTGATTAGCAAACTTCACTTTTTTGCAACTTGCAAAATTTGCTGCAATTAATATACACTATGTTTAATTGCCAGATGCCTGTATTGTGCATTCACGAGAGAGAGAGAGAGAGAGAGAGAGAGAGAGAAACAGAGAGGGAGAGAGAAAGGAGGCTAATTGAAATACCTACAGCCATGTCGCACTTAAGCCCAATGTCTGAGTCTCTGCGTCTGAAATGCTGCCCCGTGCACATGGGCCCCATATGTCAAAAGCCTTTTTTATTAGGGCAATGTGCGCCCAACACACACGCACGTGGGGGGGAGTGTGGTAGCCAGGTGCTGTGCTGAGCAAGCGAGAAGGGGTGAGGTGGGATGAGATGGGGTTGTTAGTGGACAGTTACCAATAAGAGAAAAAAAGTGCATGGTACCCAGAGAAGTGTTGAGTTTACAATTAAATGACAGTGGAGGGAGAAGGGACATATTGTTTACATGTGGTGTAAGACTGAAGCAAGCAGGAACATGTGTGTGTGTGTCTCTCTCTGTGTTTGTGTGTGTGTGTGTGTGCGCGTGCTTGTGTGTGTGTGTGTGCGGATATGTGTTTCATTCTCTGGCACAAGCCAAGAATTTGTTCACTGAAGTACTTCACATATCTGAAGGCTGAAGTGATAATGGTATAAAGTAAGCATCGCAACCCAGTGATAACAATAACCATGGCATTTTGTCTCATCCCTGAGAAACTCCTTTTGTGTTTGTTTGAGAGCAGAGGGCTCCTCTGGTAATATTTAATTGTTTCCAGCAGAATTGCTCCGAATGAGAACTTTGCTCTGAAACTTTAAGCACAAACATGCCGTGGTGCTTGGCTTTCCAAGGGCCCTGCACTGCACACGCAAAAGCAACTCCAAACAGTCCGCCTGGTGCCCACTGTAATACCAGGTAAGGTTCTTATTATCTGTGGATGTTTGGGAGTCAAAAGGGGGAAAAAAGTAAAAGGAAGAAAAAAAATCAAAGGAAATGGGAGGGAAAGCAGTGCCCATTCTAGTGGAAAAAATACCCCCCCACCCCTGCCTCTATAGAACCCACCTGTGGGAGTGGGTGAAAGTACACCGCAATCAGTTACGATACATGCACATGAAAATTAGAAATGGGAGAGAGAGAGGATGAAAAAGAGAAAGACAGGGAAAAAGAGAGTGAAGACAAAAAAAAACTTTTACTCACTGAACGGGTCCTTGTCATTCTTGGTGCCATTGACCTTCCCGTTTTTATCAATCCTGAGAAAGAACTTCTGGTAGGAGAAGAGCTTTCTCTTGCGGACATCCCCCTGCAGATGGTCGTAGCTGCGCACATGCCGGCCCACCACCGCCGTCGCAGAGGACGCGCCGCTGCTGTTGTGGTGGTCAGGGCTCCGGGGCGAGCGCGTGGACCTGTGGCCATCGTGGCAGGAGGCGGCGGGCAATGCGCTCAGGGCAAGGAAGAGCAGCAACAGCAGCAGGACGCAGTTGGACGAGGAGGAGGATGGGGAAGATGAGGATGAGGACGACGAAGGAGATGATGATGATGAAGATGAGAAGAGGCAGGACAGCGGACCAGAGCAGGCGACGGCACCTTTAGTCACTTTCCATCTGCACATTGTACTAGAGAATGGACGAGGACTGGGAAGAGCCTCACAGAAAGGACCATGCTGGAGAGCTGGATGGGAGAAAGGTGGAGGTGGTGGTGGCCGCAGCAGCGGCGGCGGAGAGCGGAGACTGCGGCCGGCGGAGGCTTCGCTCGGGACGGACGTTGCGGCGGATGAAACTGACCCGGTGGCGGCGGCTTGTTACGCTGGCTCTGAAGTTGAAGCGGGTTCCCCTCGTGTCCGAAAGGAATGTGTCAACATCCATAACGTGGGGGTGCCTCCGATGGTGAGGGGGGGGGGAGAGTACCGTCACCTCTCACCCTGCTTGCTTACTCCTGTCCCCCCTCCAAGGAGTTGTTCTTGCTCACTCGTCTCTCTTGTGTAAAATCCACACAGGAACTTTTTTGCACCCCTCTGATGATGAAGTGGTGGTAAATGAGGAATAGATGGAGAAATGGAACACAAGGTAAAAAATGTCCTAAAGCAAATATTTTCTGAAGAGACAACAAAAAGGAGAAAATCTAAAAAAAAATCAAAAAAGATCAAATCTGTTCTAAATGAAAAACTTAGGACAATCCAGAGTTTGTGAACGAGGGAGAAGAAGAAAAAAGGATCCTTGCTCTGCTCTTGCTTTTCTTCAGCGGGCTCTCGCCACTGCTCCTCTGCGTGTGTCTCTGTCCGCTCTCCTTCTGTCCCACTGGGAGTGTACCTCTCTCTCTCTCACTCACTACCCTCCCTCTCTCTCTATCTCTGGCGGTGCGTCCCAGGCGGTGTGTGTGTGTGTGTGTGCGCGGTGCGCGCGTGTGTGTGTGTACAGCCGATCTCTCCCTGTCGGTCTGTAAACTGACTGAGCCGTGCCACTCTTCTCACCTTATGTATCCCGCGCTGGCCCCCAGATGTAATCTCCCTCTGCTAATAGGCAGTCTATGAAAACCAGTCAGTTGCCTTTGATGGTCTAACATGTGCGTGTGCGTGTCTCTCTCTCTCTCTCTCTCTCTCTGAGTGTGTGTGTTTTGTTTGCTTGTGTGTGTCAGAATGAAGGGGTGGGGGGATAGAGAGGGGCATTTCTCTCTCTCTCTACGTCTCTCTCACTCCCTTTCCCCTAGCACCTCTCTCTCTCTCTCTCTCTCTCTCTCTCTTCCAGCCCCTCCTACCAGTGTAAGTTCCATTCAGGCTGTACGCCTGTAGAGCGCTTTCCTCCACAGAACAGGTCTCCTGTCCACCCCTCTCTCTTTCCTTTACTCTCCCTCCCCTCCTCCCTCCCTCCCTCTCTCTCTCTCTCTCTCTCTCTTTCTCTTTCTGTTCTTTCTGGCCTCCTCTAATGCCCTGCTCCCTCTTGGCATGTGAGTTCTTATCTAAGACACCTGGAGCTGATTGCTGTTTATTTCCTCATTTGCACTGAGTCTTCCCTTGTACTTTTATCTTTTTGTTCTTGGTGCTTTTGAAGAAGTTGTTGTCTCTCTGGTGATCTTGTGTGTGTGTGTGTGGTTTTTCAAATCTGTTGTCTCTTAATTTTATGTACTTGAGGACATTTTCCGTCAGAACAATAGCAAAAACATGATAAACTGTATGTCAGAATATCCATTAGAGTATGAGAAAAGCACTCAAAAGTCATCCCCCCTTTTAAAAAGAAACATAAATCTACTGCTTCACTAGAAAGACCAAGAAAGACAGAGAGAGAGAGAAGGGGGAGAGAAGGAGAAGATCAGGCGTGTGTGAGGGGCTGAGAAAACGAGAGAAAGCTCCCTGTCGTGTCAGAGAAGCTCGTCCACCGGTGGAGTCTGGAGCATGGGTCTGTTGTGTTTGTTGTTTAATTTCCTTTTCACATTGTCAGACAAAACCATATCCCCGGTCCTCTCCATTCCCCTGCCTACCTATTGAGCAGCTCCTGTTTTCAGTGGTTTCAACATGGCCAAGCTCTGCCACTTGCCAAGGAAATGTCATCCATATCATGCTCCGAGCGGTCTTCCATTTGCCGCTCTCTGTCTCAAAGGCTCAGGAACGTAAAGTATGGCATGAAAATTGTCATGGGATTGCCAAATGCATTTGTTTTCCTCATCTGACCACAGAATTCCCAAAAGCAGAGAGAAAGTGATGCTGACTAAACAAGCAAAACATTTGCCGATTGAATTACGACATCTTGCATAAGATTATTGAGTTCACTCAACTCATTGAGTGCTTTCAAATGTTTTCCTTTCTTTTTACTGTCTCCTGTTTACTAGTATCTCATTTATGACAAAGCGACAACCCACAGTTTCTTCTGATTCCATAACATTGTTACCTACACTACGCTGACTGGTCAGTTTTGTGCGTCACTGTGGTCCTCTGGAATCTTTATCATTCTGAGAAGGGAAGAGAACCTGAAAGAGCCAAAAGACACATGAACCCATGAAGAGTGGGGTGGTGTGTGTGTCTCTGTGTGTGTGTGTGTGTGGGGGGGGGGGGTTGTGGTGCTGAGGGAGTGGAGAGAGGGAACATCTGTTACCTCCCCAAAACACTGCCCGTTTCACTGATATACAGGGACCATAACAAACACTTTATGGCCCTTGCGAGCAAATCACTTTGAAGGAGGAATGTGTAACTGTTTTTCTATATCCAGCTTATAGACGGCACGGGTATACTCACAGGGGCCATTCATGGCGAACTGCAAAAGAGATACAAAAACAAACACCGTGTCGCATCCAATTCTGTGTCTCCATTGTTTTAACTTCCTTCAACAGCTGCAGGGCTCACAACACAAAAGTAAATATAGACATAGACGCAGAGAGACAGCAAGAGATTTACACAGATGCAAACGTCTGAAGTGGACATGGAGAGAGGAGAGGGAAAAGACGACAGGAACTTCACTGGGTCCCTCTAGTGAGGTAAATCCTAATGACAGCGTGGAGGAGAGGAGGCGTGTAACCCAAGCCTGACGGATGCCTTCAACAACTTACAGTATGCCTGAAAATGAATGGAGTTCCTTAGTCAGCAGGACTACTCTTCAGTCCCAACTCTGGGTGACCTGTTATCTCTTGCTAACCACCACTACCCTCAATACACACAAAACAACAACACACACACACACACACACACTGTGTGCTGTCTGTCGACTCTGCGAGTGGCTCTCAGAAGTGTGGGCTCGGCACTTAATCTTGTGTCCCTGTAAACACCTCAATCTTATCATGCACTTCCTCTGTGAGATGTTTCCTGCCAACAAAGGGACCTGGGGGGCTACACACCAAAAAAGCCCCGCTTAGTTGGACGGGCTGCACAATCCTGTAAATCTGCTGAGCTATCTGTTGCACACACACCACTTCACATTGGCCCAGACAGCCAAATGTGACTAGTCACTTTGGTGCATGGATAATGGAAATGTGTTAAGTAGATAAGTACATGTGCATCATTATCTCACATTTAGATTTGTCATTCAGTCTTTTGTGTAATTAGCTTTCTTTTAAACAAAGACTAAAACTAATTATCAAACATTTCTTCCTTTTTGCCTCGATATACAAATAGCCCCATATCTAGCAAACAAAACATCTACAATATGTGTATTGATAAGTAACATCGGTAGAGCGAATTACATTTCGAAGTATGCAGACCGGGTATTCAGTTTGAGGGTATGACTCAGTGTCTACAAAGTGCTTTTCAGGCAGAAAGCATATCTGTGGTGGGATTTGAGAGAGAAAGGGGGCAACATGAGAAAGCCGGCGGATTTCTTCCCAGCCAGCCTCTGCCACTGAATGTCCTGCAGTGTTCCTCATTGTTCGCCCGCCGCATTGGAGATAGCCAAGAGAGCCTGAGAAAACCATAAACCAGCACTATTTAACGGAATTCAATCTGCCCCAATAGAGTTGAATCGCTAACTTACATGTCTGAATGTAGATTCTATCAGGCTAATGAGAGGCCTGAATCCCCCTCTGTTACTTCAAAGAGGGGAGGGGGGGAGGCTGAAACTCAACCTTCTCGTCGGTGAGGTCCTCCGCTTCGGCCTTTTATCAGGTGTTTCACTGTTCCCCCGGCTGAAAGAAAGTGTCTCAGGCAGTGAATCACCAGAAAAAGCTGCTTACTTTTTTGCAGGGATGTCTGTCTGAGGCAATCGACAGACGTTTTTAGAACATTCATGCATCTCTCATGAATGTTCTATCTCATTCATGCATCTCTCATGCTGAGGTACAGCAGGAAACAAGAATTTTTTTTTTACTGCTGATTATCTAACATGATGTCGGACACTGATACATACAGTACAGTGGCTTGGTGTGCAATGTGTCAATCAAACCGTGACATGATCCTAAGGATGTGTTTTAGATTTAGAACAGAGATATGGTGTTCATTTATGGAGAAAAAACAATGAGGGGTAAAAAAGACCCCAAAAAGTCCTTGAGCAATAATGATATCATTTTCTAGCTGTAGTGCAGTAATGGGGAAAGCGAGTGGTGAGCTGAAAGGCCATTGCGAGCCTCTCTTGTTAAGTATTTTTTCATGTACATGTTTAATTCTTGTGAGGTGACAGATTTGTGTCCCACAGCTGCCACTGTGGTTGAGCATCCAGCTGTGTTTGGCCAAGGCGAATATGTATAGTCATATCTGGGAATGGAGTTGGCAGAGTTGCTTGGGGAGAGAAGATACATTCAGGAAATCTCCTTTTCATTGCACGTCAGCCATGCAGAACCGGCGAAGAGAATAAAGGCTCCTTTCTGTGGGATTCTGATTCCATAAGCTGAGCTGATTCAGTTCAATTCAAGTGAATTCAGACGATCCAGCTGATTTCCTCACTCATGTCAGAGGGTCCTTAATAATTTGTTGGCTATCAGTTCAAAGTTGTGAGAAAAGTAAGAAGAGAAGAAGAAATGTGCTCCTTTACTGTATAATGCATAGTAAAAAGGCTGTGGAACATGTATGATAATACAAGTACTGAGGACAACATGGACACCAGAAATATGAAACATGATCACTGAACTGCCTGAATGCAACTTCCAAACTATGTTTGCTGTCAAATTGGAGAATGTAGCCTTACTAGGGCTCACAAGGACTTGGATCACCTCTATTTGACTGGCACGGATGGAAGCAAAAGCTCCACTGATGTGGACCCCACCTGCCTACCCACAGTGAGCCCAGCCTAGGGCTATTAGTATCCACTAATTGGGTCCTCCCAGCCTTATGATTGAAATGACACTTCTTGGCTACCTCTTTGTTGCTTTTTCCCCCGTTGGGGCCCTATGAGGACTTCCTTCCTATGCCGTGGAAGCTGGGACTTAATCCTAAATCAGTGATGTTACACCAGAGCCTTTTTCCTCTGGTAATCCCTTTAGGGACTCCCAGTTTTTCGAGCCAGTGTACTCTGAGTGAGCCAACCACTTAGACCTGGACAGGATGGGAGTTCTGAGACATCAAATCATGGCAAAGAGACGGGGCTGTGGAGGTCACGGAGTGTTATGACTCAAAATGAAGTCATATAATGCTTCTAATTATACTTTTCAAGGAAAGTGTTACCGTATTTTCTCTTGACGCTAACACATCTGCGTAACAGATATGATCGGGAGACATCTGCAGTGCAGATACCCCTATCGCATAAAGTGTAGATACTGTAAATAATGCATACATATGCGACTAAAAATAAAAACAACCCAAGCAGGAAACCGGATGGTGCAATTCCGCTGTAAATAGGGCCCATCCATCATTTTTATTTTAATGACATGGTGACTGGAAGCCAGCTCACTGAAGTAAGTACTGACGCGTGTTTGTTTGTTTTACATCTGCCACTGGGAATAAACTGAACACAACGAACACGACAAAGACGCCACAACACCACTAATTACTGACAACACACTGTACTGATGTACACACGTGACCTGCATATGACTTACTGTCCAAAGCTGAGATGATTCATCACAATATGGAGGTACAATGGCCACGGACAGATTAGCTTCACAAACAAATGTCAAGACATCCCTATACAATACAACGTACCACGATACCTTTAAGTCGTGCGGTATCTTTGTACCCCTGACCTTTTCACATTTGAACCTGTGCTCGACGGCCACTCCCGAGCCTGTTTAATAACACAAAGTGATCCAGACCTCCCTGACAAAACCTCTGCCAGCCTGAGCCCTGAAAAATTCATGGGGGCAAGTGTTCGCCGGCGGTGAATTATTCATCGTCCGGAACGCTTCTGGTTTCAGGGAAAGCACAAGCGGGGCAGATGAATAAATGAACGTGCATCCATCCATCCATCCATCCATCCAGCGCCGTGGATGGATGGCTTCAGGGTGTGAGGTGGACAAGGCTGAGCCACCGTACCCCATGGGACTGTGTCGAGCAGACAAATGCAAATGATGGGATGGCTGAGGCTGGCGGAGACATTCATTGAGGGTCATGAAAGGATAAGTGGAAGAATAACACTATAAAGGACACGCTACCTATAGTATACTGTATAAAAACATTACGAAAATTATTTTACACACAAAATCTTTGATATTTTAGCACAGAAACTGTTTTTTTCAACCCTTTTACTGAAAAAGTACTGTGGTGGAATGCTTAAGCATTAATTAAAAAAAAAAAGTCCCAATCAAGACCCTTGAGGGTTTCCATATAATGGTGCTCTCATTAAAAGTTACTTATACACATAGAAGACTGAGTTGCTAAGTAATGCTATCAGAAATGTGAAAAGTCTGAATGACCGTAGAAAATCCCCTTGGCTGAAACCTAAACCTTGTTTCGCTGTCTGACCGGTGGGGGGAATAATCACATTAAAAGGGTTATTTTCTCATCACCTAAATGTCATATGGCTTTAGTCAGGTGACATCTGTCCACTGGTCGTGTAAGTTACGGTCTCTCGCTAATGGAGAATCCCTCTCAAGCTCTCGCCCCGGGATTAATCTCTTTGTGTCAGCAGCAGCATCGCATGTGGACCTTCCCGACCCTCAGAGGCCTTTTATCAGGTGTGTGGCCTGCCAATGTGTGTATGTGTGTGAGAGAGAGAGATATATGAGGTGCAGGAAGAGGAAGTGTGGAAATGAGAACCAGGTGGGCCCAAGTGGGAAGAGGCAATTGGGTTGAAAGACACCATGATCCTCGGCGTGAGGGAATGCCCTCAGAGTCACTTTCAATGGGGGTGATGTCAAAGAGGTTCATTGTGTGTGTATTGTGGTGTGGTTTTTGAGCATGGTCAACTATTTGGTAAATGCCACACATAATAATTCATACTCTTAGCATTAACACCATTTTTTTAATTGAAAGTCATTAAAGACTGGATCTCTAAACAAAGCTCCCTGGCATACATCATGGCTAAGCACTGAAACCAGTTCTGTGGGCTAAATAAATGTTGACGATGACAGAGCCTTTCATTAAAGACAATTATCCTAGGACTGTTTACTGGCACTGTTTACTCACTGATTAATCATAACACGTAATTTGTGTGTCTTCACTGTTGCACAGTGAACAAAGTGTGATGTTTGTGCAGTCAGGTGGTCAGGTGTAGTGTTCTGATAAATGTGTATATTTAGCATATGACATTACCTTAAAGATGACCCTCACAATATGCAGTAGTCTTCCTGACATTCAAATCAGCCAATTAGTTCTGATGAGGCTAAAGCTAGAGTGTTTTTTCATGCATAGCAGTTGAACAGTTGTAACCCTATGGTTGCCATTTCCAGACTACTACACTTCACTGCATGAGTTGGGTATGTATCTTATGTATATATCAGGTTCATCAACAAGATCTGTGGAGAAGAAGTTGACAAGCAAGAATCATACACCATAGCATAAACAAGGCAGCTCTAGTTTATGACACAGTATATACTATAGATATAAAAAATGCATATTCATTTATATACTATGCAATTGCTACTGCTCACTGCATCTGTTCTTTGGATGTGAAAAGAGAGCTGCCTAAATGAAAAGTGTAATGGTGAGCTCAGGTGCCCAAAGGCATGATGGGTAGTGTCACCTCTCCGACTGTACCTTTGGCCTGGCCACATACCATCCAGGAGGACGGCAGGTGAGGTGTCCGGTTTCTATTCACTGACATCAAATACGCCACAAAAACTAGCAGCGAGTGTGGAAAAAAGCCTTTGTTATCAGGGCCCTCGGACTGTGATATTCAGTTTCAGATCTGTGCTCCTCTTAAACACGTCATTCACCACTATGAATTTTCCTTTTGATGCTGTCAGAAAAGCTGGAAACACACAGGTTCTTTCAAGGTAGGAGGAGTAGGGTTGTAGGAGAGAGGGAAAAATTTAAAAAAAAAATCCTTTGTAAAAACACTTCCAAAAGGTCTTTTCATCATGATCATGAACCTGCTTAAGCACACCTTCTTTTATGCAACCTGTCTTTAAACTCGGGGCTGGTGGATAGACAGGGATGCAAAGAGGTATGTCTGGAAATCAGAATCATGGTGAACAACAAAAGACACGCCTGCCTCTGATGTGGTCAGTTGCGTTTTAGTGCCAGACAATGAGCCGTAAACCAACAACAAGGAGTTTGTCTGTCCCAGCAAGTCCAAAGAGGACGGGAGCACGGAGAGCTGCACTGAAAAGGGCCTCTGGATTGCTTAAAACGACTTACTGGCCCAAATATCTTTTTAATTATTCCATGCCTTTTGAAATGTGTAATTTCCTCTCAAGTCCAAGTCTGTCCAAAATACACCATGCACATTTCAAAGTTTGTGTTTGTTTTGAAATATGATTGACTTTATAAAACATACTTTTCGCACGACGTGCGATGACGACCCAGTCATGGCAAAATCTGACACCACCATTGAACTTTTTAAAAATGCCATTGTGTGATTGAGCAGGAATTGTTTCCCCCATCAGCTGAATGGTGGGGTTTGCCGATGATGACACCGCCCGATACAGTTACATGCGGCAGCTGCACTGCCCCTGACACCGGAGCATCGCACCCTCTCTCGACACCCTCTCCTCGCCTCGGCCTGGTCTACTATCCTTCCCTTCCCTTTGTTTACTTTGCTCGTGTGATGTAACACTCGTGGATACCACTCACCGCCGGGAAGCATGGAGTGCTGTGGGCTTGGAGTCGGTGTTGGTGACTTGGTGTTGACGTCTCTGCACCGCGCCAGCGAACCCTCGCATGTTTCCTCGAACAAAACACGGACGACCTGATGCCACCCCCCTCCCCTTTACTGTCAATGTGAGCAGCAGCTTTTAAAATGAAGCCAGCAGGGAGAGAGGAAGACTTCACAAGTCCCTGACAAACTGCCACAAACACTGTCAGCCAAGTCCTCCTTTGGCTGCTAATGTCAGTTGCCTCTGATGTGCAATGTCAGAAAGAACAACTTCTTGTCCGAATCCCAAATCCCCCACCCAGTCCCCAAGTGATATGAAAAGAGTTGAGACCAGAAAAAAATTGACAACCAGTTGACAGCCCCCATTCCACCCATCCACCCATCCACCCATTTTGTCCCCAAAAGAGTAGAGTTAACTACCTGCTCTTATACAATTTCATTCCCCGTTCCTTTAAAGAGCAGCAGGGGCCAGTTGGTTACAAGGCCATATACAGTCAGCTACTGGGCCAGTTCAGAGGTCAACAAGGACCCCCTACGTGAATGGCAGAGCATATAGTGACATGGTGAAGAGTGTGGTGCTCTGTCTCATCTTAAACCCATGCTGTGTGTGGCGTTGAGGCACTTCTTCTCAACGAACAGTCATATAAAGTCCTTTTGGAGTGTGAGATGCATTTATTACATAGTCATTGGTGCAAGGGGGAACATAACTCAGTCATTCGGCTGAGATGAAATGATTAATCTTATGGTGACCCCTCTACTCCTGGCAGGAGACTGTAATATACCGTAAATCTGTAATTAGTTTAAAATGAACAAGAGGGGGCAAATTCTTCATATGGCCCTATACTGTCTTTGATGTTCATACGTGTGCCACATGTCATACTCTGGGGGTGCATACAAACATTAGCAGCCATGGCTGATTGGTGACGAGGAATGGAAAAACACAGAGCACGAAGGCGTGAATGCTCCACACTAACACATGTTTCTCTCTCATTAGAGGGGGACAGGGCTTGTTTTATTGTCTTGGCCGTGTTCATCAGGCCACCAAAGGTGCAGTCTGTCGCTGAGGAGGAAAAGACAAGGCTCTATTATGTTCGGCAGAAATAATTATAAAAGGGTAAATATGTCTGAGGTCTGGAACTAATATAGTGTACGCTCATGATTAATCTCAACGTCTGTATCGGGCATAGCCACACTGTAGTACACAGATAAAATGACCCACACTCATGAATATAATAAGCCTGAGACATGTTTGCAGATGTTTACACAAATAAATACTAATCTATTTTATTCAAATGATTGCAAATAAGTTTCTGGTATGTGCAACAAAACAAAAGCTTAAAAGTTGGAAACATGTGCAGACATCTTGTCCATTGTCTCATTGTTAACTATTAATAATGGCAATAGATTATCCAAGTAAGCATCCAGATATTACTTGTCAAGTTAATGATAAATTCTAAATGTTGACCCAAAGTAAGCACATCATAGGAGATACAAGACTGAGTCTACAACAAATATATACAAAACTTGCAGGGCAGAGCTACTGAAGTAACACAATATCTTACACAATAACCACACACAACACCAGCATCTTACACACTATTTACAAAATCATCAAAGCATCATTCAAACACATAGTTCCACGATTTACTTGCTTCTCTGAAAACGATATCCATAAATCATCTATTTTTTCCACCAAAGTATAGTATGTAACCTGTCACACATAACATACTTGAACCTGAACAGAGCCCACTATAAAAGTCAGATTCTGTCACTATTTATGAAATCGTCAATGCATCATTGAAAGATGTAGTTTCACAACGATTCACTTGCTTCTCTAAAAAATATCAATCAATCAACAGTTTATTTATTCCACCAAAGTATAGCATGTAAGTTGTAACCTATCACACATAACACATTTGAACCTGAACTGCACAAACAGAGCCCACTATAAAGGTCAGATTCTGTCAAACAACTTGCCAACTTCCTGAAACTTATCCTGGCACCAGGGATTTCAGATGATGCAACCATCTGGCACAAAGTGAAAGATTACATGACCAACACATACAACACTCTCACACACGCACACACACCGTGGGCAAGACAAACAAGAGCCTCCTCCTTGTAACCGGAGCCCCTGAAACAACTGAATGCCGACAGATTCATCAAGTATTGATGCTGGATGACGGGCAATGAGAAGTCAGAAAGGAAGGGTTGAGTCAGCAAGTGTTCTTTGGTGATAAGTCCTTAACCTCTCCCAATTAGCACATCTCCTCTGATCTTCTTCAACTATCTTGCCCTGAATCGCTCTCTGTACAGATGTTTGACTAATTAAAACAAGCACTCAGGCTTGTTTCAACAGCCGTGACTAAGCAGAGTTGTGTGTGCACCACGATGTAAGTAATCCAAGTAATGACACCAGGCTTAGTAATGGCTAAGAATCTTGTAATTGTGCAACTGCGGCAATCACTAAGTTTTTTTTGTTTCCTCCATAGACGAAACATTGTGTGACTGAACATAAAAGCAGTAATTAATTTTTTATGACCCTTAGTCAGTGTGTGGTCACTTTCTGAGCCATGGACACTGGGAGGGCAGACTGACCTGTCCATTCTGGTGATTAATTGACATAGAGGGCCCATAAATGGAGATTTCGGATAGTTGGGCACTTTCAAGCGAGCTCTTGTCTCTTTGGGGGCATACATCTCTACTGTGTGAATTTGTGGCGCATACAGTAATATGTTCAAGTGACATCCGTTTCATATTATTACCAAACCAGACCATGTCAGGGCCTTTTAAGTTTTTCTCTTGTGACCTCTTTGTTTCCATTATGGCAGGCCAGTCTGAGATATATTTGACATATTAAACTAAGACCAGCCATGTTGCACTATTCAAAATCTGCCTGTTTCCATTATGTCCTGCCACAGTAGAAGATGTGGAAAGTCAAGAGGATGACACTTGAGTGGGCGCAAGGGAAATAGAAGGAGAAGGGGGAAATACCCTTTTCGTGTGGAGAGTGGTGCCATAGATGAGACCCAGACCCAGCATGCCCTGGCACTAAATATTTCAGCAGCTAAAGAGAGATGGCATCTTTTCATGACAAATAAAATAGGATTCTAAATCATATTTATATGGAAGTGGTGCCAATCAGCAACCTGGGGAGAAGGAATGCATAGGGTGAAGAAGAATGTAGGACAGTAGAGTTTCTGTCCTTGTCTCGTATTTATATGGAAGTGGTGCCAATCAGCAACCTGGGGAGAAGGAATGCATAGGGTGAAGGAGAATGCATAGGGTGAAGAAGAATGCATAGGGTGAAGGAGAATGCATTGGGTGAAGGAGAATGCATAGGGTGAAGGAGAATGTAGGACAGTAGAGTTTCTGTCCTCGTCTGCTGTAGGGAATACATGTGTCCTCAACCAGATGACAGACCATATGAGGCCGAACCGCAATATCTGATCTGGTCCAAGTGCCAGGGCCGCTTGAAAGGCCTTGCTCTTGGTGAGGACAGCGCTCAGCAATAAATTCACTTTTAGCCATGCGCTAATCTCGGGAAAAGAGAAAAGCCCTTTTGTTGTGTGCCATGGCAGCTGCCATCAGATCCCGGTTCCTTTACTCTCTGTTGTTGCGGGGTGGTGGTGGTGGTGGAGAAACAGACTGGCGAGGCTTAAGATAGGGGAGGCTGCTGGTTTGTCTCAGAGAGACAGGGCTGTTGCTCATTCTGACAGCTCCAGACCTCCTCGACCATAGAGCACATTTCTCCAGGGACCCTCCCTCAGACCCCTTGTCTCCCAGGTGCTGACACCCACTGCCAGGCACTGTCAGTGAGGCCTGCTGGATCCCCCACACCTCAGCCCCCCAACCACCCTTCACTTCCTAAAAAACAACTCCTCATCTCTATTCTCACTGCAGAGGTGGTGGGCCGCACACACACACACACACATACAGCTGAGCATATGACTTATTCATGGGGGCATCGCCTGCTTGATGGACTGCAAACGGGGGGGGAGAGGTAAAGAATCTTAGAACAGTGCCACCTTCGAGAGGTGGTAACCTGACAGGATCCTGCATGCTGCTCAGACCTTTCTCATACACTCAGGGTGACCACAAAAGAGCACATAAATTGCACCACTGGCTTCAAGGTCTTTTCATTCTTTGCATCTGAGACCATGATGCTCCGAGAGACAATATTCTGTTGCAATTAGTGAAAGCAATGGTTTTCCCCTATGCTGTTCCTTTTTGTTATTGGAAAAAAACAATGTTGTAAAAGGCAGAGTATATTTTTAAACTCTGACATCTAGGGAAAAAATAGCCAAGAGAAAAAAACATTCTGTGGGCATATCTTCGTTACATTTCAACAGTCTAGAGCCGATGAGCACAGACATGTTAGAATTTTAGACTGCCATGCCAGCAGCCTGAGCCTGCTGTGAGTAAAACAAACATGGACGCCAGCGACCTGATGACCTCTGCAGAGCGAAGAAAAAAAAACAAGATTAGCATCCAGCCTCGGTAGGGCTTCACCAGACATCTGATTACCGTCTCTCTCATAGGAATTACAGCCCCCTTGGTAGACAGCACAGAGTAATGTGATTAATATGACTTCCGATCCCCTGGACCGAGGTCCAGTTCAGAGAGGAAAAAAGAGCAAGCGCACCCACCAGGGAAGGATAAGATGACGGTTAAATTGTCTCATTATCTCTGAACACTGACAGGCTGCTAACCCAGGAAAAATAAAACAACACTAACTGGCCATGGCAAATTCGCCTTCTGGATGGACATCCAGTGTCAGCATGAATATTTCAGCGGCATGCACTTCAATTTCCTTGGTCAGGAGGCATAGTCAGTGAGCCTAAACAATGTTAACTCTGGAAGACAAATCAGTCAATTCAATTAGGGACTGCAAGTGAATTACTGAGATATTTCAAAAATAATGTGCTTTGATTTAATCGCCAACTTCTGGCTGTGCAATCCCCCCCCCCCCCCTAATTCTCTATAATAGCGTTGAATGCTGGCAAAGCCTTTGAAAAAGTCAGGAAGTATAATGACAATAATTGGTTATGAGCTATGTAGCACAATGAGTTACACTGACTATTGCATGCAATGCTGCATAATCATATAAACCTGTGCAGTTCTTTTTCTGCTGCTGGCTTATGTCATATCATAGGATACTCTACCTCTTTGCAAGGAATACAGTATGGATACTTATGTCATATCATAGGATACTCTACCTCTTTGCAGTATGAGTAGGAATACAGTATGGATACTTATGTCATATCATAGGATACTCTACCTCTTTGCAAGGAATACAGTATGGATACTTATGTCATATCATAGGATACTCTACCTCTTTGCAAGGAATACAGTATGGATACTTGTCCATGGTGGGTCTGTCTCATTTTGTTATCCTATTGCACCTATAACATGTCCACAGCTGTTTTCAAAATCAACAGTTCCGTATGTAATGATTAAACAGCTCTCTGAGGAAAAGTAAGAGGAATCCATCGGAATAAAAGGAGTGATGAGCGATAAGGTCAGCTATTCTCAAGGGCATGACATGACAGACAGTCAGCACACGAACCATTGAGTCGAAAGAGTAAACGATCCCCAGTCAAACCCCTGCTGTGTGCCTGGTGTGCTATGGCCAGGCTTTG
The DNA here is from genome assembly GCF_046254945.1 of Alosa pseudoharengus. Classification (NCBI taxonomy): domain Eukaryota; kingdom Metazoa; phylum Chordata; class Actinopteri; order Clupeiformes; family Clupeidae; genus Alosa; species Alosa pseudoharengus. The sequence goes on along the minus strand of NW_027468609.1, from coordinate 5,266,682 downwards.
GGCATTTATGCACTTCAGTGGACACACTGGTGGGATTGCACTCCTATATCAGTGTTATTTATCTCCAGACATGATCTTTTTTCCCCTTAGTGGTCTAGCGGTGTAGCCACTGCCTCTGCTGGCTATGCACGGCTGGGCTTTGAGGATTAGCCAGATTACTCCAGATACATGTGTCCTCCAGAGCCATGCTAATTGTGGGGTAGAGGAATTTTGATTATGGGTTAATTGCCCCGCAAGCATCTGATTCGGGTCGGGCTGGGTCAAAGTGTAGCATCCAATGGGGGTGTGTTGTCTGAGACATCTGATAATCACTACATTGCCACCACCATGAAATCCAGAGGAGTCTATTTGATGTCAAGCCGCAGGGAAAAAGGTGTGAAATATGCAGAGAGGGTTACCGGAGTCACACGTCTCAGTTTTCTCTGGAGCAGAAAAGGGGGTGCATCCTGTGCAGTTCAGGACTGGGCCAAGGTTCTGCCGGGAGTTTTTCTCTTGCCCAGTGTCTATATAAATGGTTTTACCGTGCAAATCAGAAACATATTGGGAGATGTTTCAGTAACACTCTGTTACAAATGCAAAGATAACGTAGCCTATATAATGTATACTAAATCCTAACTGTCTGCTATCTAGTCGTCCAGTATAGACTGCAGTTGCAACAGTGCAGGGCAATTGTGCTTGCCACTACTTTATTCTAATTTGATGCCATCAAAAAACCTGTCAAACTGTCCTGCTTGAGCACATGAAAGAACATTAAACCAATGACATATAAAGACAAAACTAAAGAAAGAAACTAAAGTTTAGATTAGCACACTTTTCCAGCACTGTAACAGAAAAAGGACTACATGCATGTTTGCTGTTACTAGCTCAGTAGAACTTTGTAAAATTTTGTTGGAAACATTTCTTCCATAAGCTATGCTACAAGTTATAGCCTACAAGAACAACTATACAAGATAATGATCAAATAATGGCACCTTAAAATGAGATAAATCTTTTATGTTGTTTATTTGTCAACATCAGTTTGGCTCAGAAGGCTGGAAAAATGATTCCGATCAATTATGCACCCCTCATAGAAATAGAACACTGATTGGCTGATCACTAAGATGTGTCTGGCAATCAAAACCAGTTTTTCTATGCCACTGCAACAGATATGGTGAAGGCTCAGACTGAAGTTTCACCCAGAATGAAACATGATTGGATAAAATCAGTTTTCGCCCCACACTGTCTAAATGGGAGAAGGAAATTGTTGGATTTTGAGAAAGGTATTGTCACTCAAATAAGTTGATTTATTGGCCTTGGTTAAAATACAAACCTGTTTAAGGACATTGTGAACTCCCAAGTTTTTAATTCATCGTTTTTAAATAAAATTTCCTGGCAAAACACAGTAATTACCAGCTAGCGGAAATCCTTGTCTGGGCCACAACCACCAGACATTCACAAACACATGGGGAAGAACATTCTCAAACTAATCGAAGTCTATTCTCTTTCTTGCCATATGAGAATTTGGGCAAATCCCTTTGAATAAATAATACATTTGTCCTTTGTTTTTCAAATCCATCACTTTGAGAACAACCATTGCTGACGGAGCATTGATCTATTGAATTCTATATACTTGTGATGTTTTTCCTTAAAAATGTTTGTTTTGCATTACAAATAATATCACAGTGTAGTCATTTTCTTCATGCTTTTCTTGTTTGCATATTGCCGAAACAGCAGGCATCTATTTGACAGGATCTTTTTGGTCATAAACCACAAAACAGCATTTATTTCAGCATTTGAGAAATTGGTTGTTAGCAAATGGAACCCCCTGCTGTATTGGTTCTGCCCTGTGGGGTCCAGTTAGCGGCATGATGGATTCTGTGACAATTCCGATGGAATCTAGAATTTTCAGGAAATCACCACAGATGACATCAGTGGCATAGCTGGGCTGATTGATTATTCACTAACCAGGCCTGACTTGGCTTAATTCAATTTGTCCCAATATGAAAAACAGGACTTGCCCATTAATCATGGTCTTCCAGTTTCTCTTTCGCCTGATTTTAAAAGAGGCCCCAAGGAAAAATAAATATTAGTGGCTGTCTTTGACACTCATGTAACACATAAAAAAGTATTACAAGGGTTTCCAAAGCCCTATTGTCAGCGATAGAATAAGTCAATGGGAGTAAATGGCAAATAAATAAAGATAAATCTTTTTTTTTTTCGATAACCAACTAACTATTGTAATACTTAGTTTAATACTATAAGTAATATAATGACTGAAACATAAATGTAAAGACAGAGGAAGTCAAGTGCTGACTGAAGTCAGGGATTGGAGTGCAACAAACTCCACCTCTGTGAGGTGAGCATCAGGGTTGAGGAAGTGATGTGTGGATGTGAGAGAAACAGGAAGTGCCTAGGACAGGCAGGATATCCATGCAGTGCTCTTATGTGCTGAGGCCAACCATGGACATGGCAGCTTGTTGGGTCTGCTCCCAGTATTTCAAGTGGAAGCAGGTTGGGGTGCATTTAATAAAAGCTGAACTCACAGTGCTGCCCTTTAATCTCTGTAAAAGGCATATACATATCTCCCCCACTTAGAAAAGGATCTGGATTGGTGTCAAGATGGTTACTGGTAGAGAGTGGTGTGTGTGTGTTGGGGGGGGGTTGTGTTGTGATGGTGGTGTGCACCAGGGAGGAGGTGTGTGACACAGCATAGATCAGAGGCTTAGTATCAGAAAGCATGTGTTAGCCATTCTTGGCTGTGGCGAGCTCAGCGTGTGTTCCTTTACCTTTGCCCCATGTGGATGCGGGATGTGGATTTGTTACAGGAGTCAACGGTCAGTCGTAAAAGACACCCGGCAGCATCTGTGGAGGAGAGCAGGGGAAGACACAGGGAGAGTTCAGTCCCCAGGATGCACACATCTAAGAGTGCAGCGTGTACTCAGGAACATGAGTGGACACAGGATACAGCAGCCTTTATAGCCATAAAACACACACACATACTCCATGTACAGTAGTAAGTCATATTTATACATACAGTTCAGTACACTGTGCATCTTAGTGTCCTGTGTGATCATATTTCACAATACTTACTCAAGAGGCTGTACTGTGGAACCACAGACACATGTATTATAATACGTAATAGGACATTATGAGTGAAAACATATTTAAGGGTACTTGGGCAGCATTGAAAGGAAACTTGATAATCTGTATTACTGAGTGATGGCAAACTTCATACAGTGCAAACAGAGATCACTGTGCAGCACCCTGCTATAAAGATGTATTATGTAACACACAGTTAGGGTACCTGTTTACAGGGTTTGTTGTAAAACAAAAAACAAACAACATGTGTACAAAGCACTGCACATGAAAGTGAAGCAACTCATGGTCAAGCATGTGGAGATTTCGTTCTCTCTTATCACACTGGATCCCATATGTACACGGTAGAATGAATGTCCATGACTACATGAAAGACGGTTGCACCGTCAGACTATTTGGATATTAATGACTCATCTAAAGCCTGCTCTGCTTATCTAATGATCCTCCAGTGTCAGTTACTGCTTTCAAGTGCAGTGATGTATGTTTGGCCTGAGAATAGTAAATCACAGGTGAATGAGTGGAATGTATCTCGGTTTTGAAGTCGCAAACATCTCTCAATCTCCATCATCAGAAACACATGGCCTTAGGTGTGGATAACAAGATTAATCCTCGCATTACAACAGTTGTTGCCTCTACAAGCAAAGGTCAGCCCTCAAAAACCAAATAATCTTTGTAGGTTTAGCAGCTACAGTAAATAAAAGTAACGATTGAAACCTAAGATCTGTGACAAATTGATATTATCAGGGGCAGTTTATGTCACCACTGGTGAGCTTGCGCGTGGAGAACAATGATATTAGTGTCAGCTGCAGCTTGAAGGTGTAGGCCTAATGATGACATAATATGCGCAGCAGAAACAGTTGATGTCCCCCTTAGCTCCCAAATCATTACAGGAATTAGTTGTTTTAGTTTGCAATTAAGACATCTGAATTACACAACAAAGCACACAAATGAGGATCAGGAAACCTCTGGGGTCACAGATGACTATTAATCTTCATTTAACTGTTTTCAGATTCCTGCTGAAATGTTCCTTCAAAGGACAGCATTAATAACAATACAGAGAAAAGACAGTCGGCTGAGGAATTAGGATAATACAAAAGTAAATAAAACAGTCTGTGGACTTTGCAGACAGAGCCAGGAGTAACATTAGACCTGATAATATGCTTCAGATGTGATTAAGTGATAATTGAACATTTGTATTGGATAGGATCCCTGACTCTGAGGAGTTACCAGGCGTATAGAAAGTTCCAGAATGTTAAATGAAAAGATATTTGAGATACACCGAAGACAAATTAGCACATATAAGACAGCTGCACCCGTTAACTGGATTTGTGTGGTGAATACTTTTGAGCAGTATGTCAGATATTGGTAGCATGACAAGTACATTTACAACATCATACTTTTTTAGTCTCCCGGTCTCTCCTTGCGTGAACAAAGGCTTACCACACACACAGACAAATTGTAATGATCTTAATGTACAGCACGGTGATGCGTGATATACTTTATTCTTGCACTGTTGGACTTACTTATTTGCACCATCACCATGACACTCACTGTCATAGGGCACCTTACCATGCATACAGAATCACAGGCTCAGTCCCTGCCCTGTCACTGCCCTGTCCCTGCCCTGTCCCTGCAAGCGCTTCATGCTTATTCATCCTTAAGCACACTATGTGGATATTTGATTTAGTATATTTAGTATTTTTGTATTTTTTATCTTCTACTGTCTTTATTGTTTATTGTTCAGTGTTTTTTTATATCAATAAAGTATCTATCTATCTATCTATGAGTGCCACATAGTGGGCGAATTTTGGATACAGATGAATATTTGGGAGTTGCCAAAATATGTTTTGTTTGTTTTACTTTGTTGTTGCAAACTCATCTTAATAAAGCACTGCACACTAGTCTATACACACACACACCATGCGGTGTTCATATTATGTACAGCTATGCGGTACATCTAGTTTTTAAATACAGTTGTAGCCAAAAGGGTCAGAGTTTCTGGATTTGTGATGTAATTGTATATTAATCGGTGTTCTTCATTATTATTGACTCAGTTAGCAGCCCTGGGATGTGCAGAGTCATTAATCTGTTCCACAGCTGCATGCGTAATTGTGCCTCACAGAGCTAATGTCTGATCAGACATGCACCATTACAATCCATTACGCAACTCAGTGAGTTCAGATCCTGTACCACAGGCCTACCGTGGCTTTGACTGGGTCCTGTTCTTTAACTACTGGAGAGGGCTGGAATAGATGTCCAATGCTGCATGATATTTAGTTGTCTTTCTCTGTCTTGTGCTGACTGTATGAATACTACATTAGGAAATACTGTAAGGGATATCCCACAGCACGTGACTGGGACGAGTGTTGAAATGGCTGTTAGTGTCTTTCAGCAGCAGTAGGGAGGGAGCCATTGGGAGTGTTCATTCTTTAAATTGGAGGTAGTTTGCTGTCTACATCTCAGTGGTTTCTTCGCTAAAACGTAAGCATTGGTGTATTGTTATATCCTCTGCAGTGCAAGGGGGGAAAAGCCTCTGTGATTCAAAACTGGTCCTCTGACTAAACCCACGAATAAACTTTGCAGGGAACAAGTAATCCCCACTGAGCACAGTTTCAATACCACAAAAAGAAAAGACCTGGTTATGTGCCAGTCTCTATGGAGAGCAGACCCCATAGGCATTTCAGTCACAAAAAGGATGAAATATGAAGAAAAGATACAGCAGGTCTTTTCTTCCTACTGCTGTCAGACTTTACAGCTCCTGCTGCTCCAAACAGACCACACAGACCAACACTGACAATTCACTTGAGCAAGATCACTGTACAATGTTTACCAGAGTGTGCACTGTCCAGGTCTCCATGTTTATTCAGTTCCTTTCTTCCTTCTACTGTCAGGCTTTACACTGTACACAGCAAACCACATACACCAAAGACCAACAACTTCACTCATTTGCAATATTTATCATGTCCACTGACTGCTCCGTCTGTTTTTATGGATTGAATATTTATTATATCTAGTTGTGGATTTACTTAATTTGATTATTTTGTCTTTCTTTTACTGATACCTTCATCTCAATTATGATACACCAGAACAAATTAACCACTTGATATCAGTAAACAGCTGACAGGTTCAAGATAATACCAAATATTGCTGTGGTCTGTGGGTAAATAAGACCAGTGTTTTTCAACCTTTTTTGTGCCACGGCACACTTTTGACACTTAAAATGTCCCACGGCACACTAACATCCTGTGTGAAGAAAAAATAAACATACCATAGCCTAAAATGTCAAATAATAAACAGATATGGCCTTATTATGGCTTCATATGCAAGACCTGCTCAATAAAACAAGCGCCCTCGGTTTCATTTGTAGGTGACTATATCTAATATAATTGTTGTTATGAACTGGATATGTGATGATTCTGTGAATACTGGATATGGGGCCCCTGTTGTACAATGCCTGCATACCACAAATAGTGCAATCATACAATCAATGAGAGCATGTGGTTATAAATTCTTTGATGCAACAGTTTCTTTTCTGGACCAGTGAGTGACATTTGGGTAATTTTCTGCAGCACGCCTGCTGATCTCTCACGGCACACTAGTGTGTCCCGGCACAGTGGTTAAAAAACACTGAATAAGACAATAAATCCCATTTTATAGGTAGTCAAAATCCTGCACTGGAGAGGGAGGATTTAAAATGCTGCAACCTTTGGAGTTTCACTTATTGTGAAATCTAATATCAATTCTTAGGGCATGTTGAAGATTTTCAATATTTCAAATGTATTGGCATATACTTTAGAGCAATAAAGGACACTTTGTCACTCTGCGTTTAACATTTCTTGTGTGCCAATGTGATGAAGTGTCTCAGGACCCATGGTTTCATCCCGTGCAGACAGTCTTAATCGGCCATGGGTACCCTGCATTGTGCATACCGGTAGCACATACCAGAGTGAGGGGGAGAATGATGTGAGGGGAGTAGATTGCGGTTTCCGATGCTCTCCATAAAGAGGCCAGCTCGGGGACATCTGGGCATATGGTGTCTGCATCGCCCCTTCACATTCAAGACGCAGTGATTTGATCCGCCACATGCACGAGAAAAAAAAAAAAAAAACAGGGGTGGAGGCTAGCCCTGTAGCGAGGCCACTTCCTCGGCAAGCCTCATTCACGTGTCACTGATGGTTTTCCGTCGACACAAGTGGCCTTTTGAAGTCCCTTTTAAGAGCACAATTATCCGCCTACTCCAGACAGTATACTCACTTCTCACCTTTTTAATAAGCCGCTCATAGACAAACGTGTTTGCCGTGTTCTTTCTCTTTTCTCTCCCTCTCTCTCCCTCTTTCTTACTTCCCCGAGAACACTAAGTGCACCCATAAATTCTCTGTCACTTAGCTGCAAGCAAGGCTACACCGACACCCCCACCTCTTTGACCCCCCTCCCACCTCTCCCAAGTTGCTGGTCTTTGCCTGTTTTTGAGTCACTGCGAATGTGGCTTCCGCCCCTTTGATTCCCAATGAATCAGGTGTGACTGAAGGTGAAAGAAACCATTAGCAAGATACGTACTAAATAGTTAAAACAACTACCACCCTGGGATCTTGAAAGGGCTTGTTTAGTAGGGGGGTGGGGGGAGGTGTGTGTTGGAGTGATGGTGTGTGTGGGTGAGTGTGTGAAGGGGTTGAGTGGGACTTTTCCCTGGGAAACACATAGCCCAGCATGGTCCAAATGCTGCACTCCAAAGTAATTCCCCCAGTAACTCATCCAGCTGAGCTGTTTAAGCACCCCCCCCACTCCCAATCCTTCTTTTCGAGTGTGGAGAAGTCCGAGATGAGGTGTGGGGGTGCTCCGGCCCCTAAAGTACTATGTCATGAATAATATGATCCCATCTGTTTTGAAATACGACGGTGGCATCTGGTTCGGTTTAGGCTCATAAAAACCTGATGTGGATGCTTCAATCGGGGGGAGAGGAGTGAGGGGATCTCGGAGGAGCGCACTGGTGGCGTGTCAGGCCCCAGGCGGCCTGCTGACACGACCTACGGAGCCGGCCGTCGACTCCGTGGCCCCGACCCAGTCTCCCCAGACGGACGGGACCTTGCAGGAGCAGCGCATGGTTATTCTCCTCAAGCTGCAATGTTTATCGTCGAGCCACAGACATATCTACTCTTGGACAACAGTACATGCAATGAGTTCCTTGAAATAAGCATTGTTCACCGTCACCTCTTAACCATACTCTATGTGCCCCCCCATCCCAATAACACCCCCCAACCCCCCACCCCCAGTGGCCTAGGTTCAGGGATCCCACAAGTTATGATTGCAAGCAAGTGCAACTTAATCCTGATGACCTCAACGACAGAGTAAATATTACCACCCTGCTTTCAGCATGGTTAGCCAGTAGTCTGTACATCTTGCAACAATTTTCTAGCATGCTCTTGGGACAGTACATACATTAATCAGATATGGGTTTTGGTGCCTGACTCTTTCTGTGTCAGAGTTAAGACTCTTGTGGTCTGGTTAAAGACATGGTGAACAGGAGGTCTGACATGTTGCAGACATGTCGAGCTTCTCAACAATCAAATATAGCTGTATTTTCAATTCAATCCATATTTTCAACAATCACATGTGGCCAGATTTTCGATGGTCGATATATTAGGGACATAAATAGTGTCTGGCACACACTGATGCAATTATTGTTTTTTTCTGTCCCAAAGTTGGATTTATTACATAGTGAAACACATTCATAAAATAGAAATATGTTCAAAAAATAAATAATAAACCTTCCAATATAGTATCATTGAATTATCAATTGCACTAATTATTCAGATATTTTGCTAAATCCATGTAATTAACTAATTTAATTTAATTTTTGTTTATGTCTCTCCAAAATAGTAGAAAGAGAGAAAAATGTCACATTTCTACTGGAAACATGTTACTTTGAAGGATTGATCAACTAAAACTGGTCCACAGTGCCACCTACCTTTGGCTGTGGTAAATGTCTTCAATTTACTTGAGAGTAATACTCACATCAGTGCATATGATGGTGACCAAACAGCTAACAGTATGCCAGTACTGTGAATGTATACAGCTTGATGTGCTAGGAATGAAAAAGAAAGAAAGAAATGTGACTAATTTATATGGTTCAATTTAAGGACATAGTTGTAGAGTACATTAAATCACGTTCCAGGCAAAAAGCTAAATTGAGAACTAAAGATGTGTAACAGATAGCCATGTGAAATGCAAAATAATTATACAGGGCTCCCTCTGTGAGAATCTGTTAATAGCCTGTTAAATGCAAAGTCTGCTTTAAAAAAAAAAAAAAAAAAGCTACTAACTGAACCTACAAAAACATTGCCAGAGTAACTTTTATTGAGGTGCAGAGCAGTGCCCGCTGTGACCCTACCCTAGGGCACTGTGTTTGGCATGGGTGGCACGATTGTGTGGCAGCCAGCAGAGGGTATTTTATTTGATGCCCGCGAGGCCCTGCGACTGGCTAGGAGTAGGAAACTACAAAGGCCCGTGCCATCAGCGAGAGAAAAGAAAGAGCAATGACATGATTCATCTGGCAGTACATCTAAGAGCAGAGTGAAACTAGTGCAATCTGTTGATGCATGGTCATGCGCATACCAAGAGCTCTGGGTCAGAACAGGCCAGCGGGTATGGCCAACAACCCAGTTTCTCAAACCAGGGGCACGGTGTAAAAAAGAACCATCATGTCAAATATAAGATGAGTGTGTTTGAAGAGGATCAATGTTCACTAGTATGGAGGAAAAAGATGAAATAGATTTTTCTGCCAGTTGATATTTCAGTGGAGGATGAAGCACAAGGCTACAGTACATGCACACTGGTAACTGGATTTAAAGAGGCTCACCACCCTGCTTTGGGGCCTAATGCTCTGAATGCATTCATGAAGCGTATTCTTTTTGCTTAAAGAAAGGAATCTATGAAGCAGTCCTTCAAAACTTTTAATCGCACAGGGAAACAAAGCTGTGAGCTATTCATACGTTTTTAAACTTCAGAAAACTATTATTGATCGTATTAATAAATGTATCTATTTCAGTGTTTCTCAAAGTGTGGTCCGCAAGCTATCCCAAGTGGTCCGCGGGCAGACGTGGTAAAATATAATATAGATGAGTTGTTTGCAATATTGAACCAACTTGTATGTAAATCCAAACAGTTCTGCAACACTGTCTATGTAAGATATGCCAGTTTAAATCATACAGTATGAATCCTCTGACACAATAAGCAAAGTGCAAAGACAATAAGCAAGGGGGTTCAGTGGGTAGGCCTATAGAGTAGACTAATATACTGTTGAAGTAGGTCTAATCTTTTTTTACAATTTTTTTTTAGCCATGGGCGTAGATTTAGGGTGGGACGCTCATGACTAGTCCTAACCAATATTTTAAGATGACAAAATTGTCCCCACCAATATTTTAGCGAACTCATTTGTGCTGCTGATCATTCCGACAGCCAGCACGACAGTACAAGAAAGGTCGTCGTTTGATTGGCTGAAAAACCGAGGGGGAGGGGGAAGGGTTATCTGTAGTCAAGCGAGCAGGTGTGTCAACGACAACGGTAAGTTACCAGGGCTGTCTGTCAATACATAGGCCTACCCCATAAAAGGCCAGAGTGAAACATTTTGATATTCCATTTTCCCTTCAGCATACATACAAACCCCTTTTTGTGGTGTGTAGATCAGCTATGCCACCCAAGAAGAAGAAAGGGGACATACGAAGCTTTTTCATAAAGCAGAGTGTAAGTAAGCAAAATAATTAGCCACACAAGCTAGGTAGTGACCAGGCTTTCAAATTATGCAGATTCTATTATGTAGAAAAATAGTATTAACTGGTGATAGCATATGTTACCCAGGATATTGTTAAAGATAAACCTAGCTTCTGTAATCTTTCAACCAAGAAGTCGCGCTATCAATAGATGCTATTACCAAGTCAAGTTAGAATCTTGGAAGTCACAATAAACATTGGATCTGGACATTTTACGTTTCTATTCTGTTTATGTTAAGTATTTCTGTAGCCTACACAATGCAGAGAAATAAAAGGGAGACCCAAATTCGTTTGAAGGACTGCATTGCATTATGACACATCACACATGCTGTAAAAACGTGTTGGCAATGTGAATAAGTTAACACTGTTGGTTATTCAAATATAATGAATCATTATTTGATGAATAATATCCAAATAACATTATCATATACAATATGGTAGGAGGGTTAAACTCGCTAGCCAAAGGATAGGCTACAAAATGAATGAACCACTTTGTATGCAGGAAAGACAGCATCAAACCACTACAGATGGATGGCAGCTTGAAGAAACAGCATCGGGGCTTAGGTGAGGTTCTAATTATTAGCCTGTCAAATTGTCAATTCAGTTGGAGTCAGCAGCATTGCTGTACAATATAATGAGATGGAGTAGATTCACTTCTGTATTGTGATATTCTGTATTGCCAACAGTCTAAAATAACAAAGGAAATCGCCATTAAGGCACTGGTATCTTACAGCAAAAGAATTCCAATTACAGTTAAGCAAATACAAATATGATTTAGAGTCGCATAAAGTCATAGACATATTTAATCCTAAACTATGGTGCATTTCCGTACTCAGTAACATAAATAAAATACTATATAACTATATATATATATATATATATATGTCCCCACCAAAGCTGAGACCAAACCTACGCCCTTGTTTTTAGCTAGGGTTAGTTACAGTAAGTGGTCCTTTGTCTGAAAAAGTTTGAGAAACACTGATCTATTTGGAACACCTGAAAAATGCAATGGCTATGAGCATATTACTTAACTGAATTGTTAAAGCTGTGTGTATGTGTGTGCGATAGATAATGTGTGACATGTGTGATGACCTTTATGGGTTGGAGTTATCATCTGACTTTTGTGTTGCTAAAATCAATAGCTATTGACTGGTTATTTCACCCAGAGGCAAATTATGTAGCTCGCATGTAGGTCACTGCTTTTCCTGTACAGAAGTACACATACAATTCACTTTTACCCTTTAAAATAAAATATGAAGTACCTTGGCTAAAGCACCAGGAGGCGAGGCAAAATACCAGTACAAAGCTTATCAAAAATTTAATGGGGGGGGGGGGGGGGGGGGGGGGAGGCGCAAAAAGCACATCACAAACATATCAAACCCTTCCCTATGACAAACGATGAAACAACAATAGAAAAAACCCCACAAGCCCTTCTCAAGTACATTTTTTATACAACCCACCTAGTTTTATTCAGAACATGTGATGTGGTGTTGCAAGAGTGCCATCATTACAAGAGACGGTTTAAATGAAATAAACAGACAGGAGCATCTGGGGAGGATCTATCAGCTGGCAGGCATGCTGACAGGACACAAATTACCCAGAACTAATGAAGTAAACATAATTATGGAGCTGTGAAATGATTTTCAACTAACCGCAGATGCTAATAACAGGTACTCCTCTTGTCAAACAGAATGCTGATTGGTACATGCACCAAATGAACGAACATGTACAGTAAGGAACGTTAAGTGGATTTTGATTTTTTTTCAGCAAAGTGCATTTTTAAAGTGAACAAATTTTGAGAAACAGGATTTTTTTGACACAGCATAAAACTATGGCCGCTAATGTAAGAAAAGTCTGTGAGCATTTCCTGTGTCTGTGTCATTGTCACGGATAAAACGGTGTGTTGAGCAGGTTATTGCTTTCAAAAGAGTCAAATAGGTAGTGCTGTAAAACACCTCCCCTTCAATATTTAGTGCATGATTTAGTGTTCTGAGGGAGAGTAACCCACTCATCGCCTCAGGTGTATGGCAAGGGGTGGATGGCACAACGCACTTACACCCACAGTATATATAAAAAGTATGGCACATGGTCACGTAGCTAACCACAGACAGACTTAGTCATAACAATGCTAAAGCTTGAAGTGCACAATTTCTGTGATGATCAAAACCACACTGATGTGATTAAAGAGATGAGTTCATCTGTGACGTGTGATTTTGGTAAGCAAAATGTTTCAAAGCCCCCCCCCCCCAGGGACAGTTAACACATTATAGGCTGGTGATCCTGTTCTCAGCAACAAAATCCTTCATTTTTCATTTCAATACATTTTCATCGGTATTACAAAAATGATATTCTTATCCCTGATTCTGGATTGGCTGAGGTGCTGAAGCCTCTTTGTGTGTACAGAGACTGATGGGGTCAGCCCTCTTGGGGGTTGTAATGTTTAACCATAACCATGCTATTGTCCCAACAACAACAACAACCCAACAACATCCGCTGGTTTGTGTAGAAATACAACTCAAGAGTAATCTATGTTACACCAAAACATGCACTACATAAACAAAAAAAAAAACACTACCTAAAATTCAATAATGTGTATACTTCCAACAGGAACTATGTCTTACAGGCACATGGACACAAAGTGCCCTGGATCTGGCTGGCAGGCTGTCTCTCTAACAGTACTGGAAAAAGACTCTGAGGAGGGTGGGAAAGTGCATCTGTAACGTGGATGGGTGTTTGAGTCCATAACGGTCTCACAAAATACCTAGAAAAGTCTACAAAAACAGCACTGAATGCGAGTAGGTGAGGGGTGGGGGGGCGATGAGTCCAAACACAACCACATCCATGATCACAAGTGTTTCATATCAAGCAGATGAGAAAACAGAGCAAAATTCATCCACATATTCGTACAATTTTACGAAAATACAATAAGGTTGCTTCATCTCGATCAACTGCAGCAAGAAATTACCATTTTCTTTTTGAAGGTGCACATTCATTGGGAACAACATGTTTCATGTAAAGCATGCATTTTTGTTTTATGAGATCAAAAGAGAAGGACCATAACCAATTACCATTTGCATAGTAGTGGTTGCAAACATTCCATCTTCTATTTAACAAATAACACTGATAAACTCATTCCACTATCTGGTACATAGCCAGCACTGACCTTGTTTGATTGTCTGATATGCACTTGAAAGGTGACCTAACTTACAGTGAAACTGCGGATAGCATGCTGGATTGAACTATGATCAAATGTGAATAACGGTAAATGTGTCTTGTGAATGAATCTGTGATTTTGATGGACGGATGAACCACTTTTGAGAAAGACGGACAGAGATGGCAAATTCTACTTGTGTCCTTTATGCTTTTGGCAACAAATGGGTTGCGGAAAAAAAACAATTCCCGAAACAACAGCATTGATATCTTTCATGGCAGGCGTCACTTGGCTTCGGTTGACATTTTGCACATCATGAGGATCTGCTTCAGGGCCTTCTGCACGTCTTCATCCATTTGACCCTGCAAAGGACACAGGACTTAAGCGAAATGCTAGCAGCCACTCTCCAAAGCTAATCAGATGTGCCTGCAGCGTTCCAGCCCATCTCTGATAACCTGTCTTATCTACTGCCACAGCACTGGGCTATGGTAATTAACAGGGTGACATTTATGATGAATTTCATTCCACCGATATGATCACAGACCTGGACAGCATAGAGGAGATGCATCCTGTAGACGGACACAATCTCATGGTGTTGCTTCTTAGATTCCTATTGTGGGGGGGTGGGGGTGGGGGGGGGGGGGGGGGGGGGGGGGTTGTGGGATAAAGAGTGGCACAGGGAGAGATGAAAAGAGCGATTTTAGAGAGGCAGTGAGAAGAACAACTCTGAAACACTTGCCAGTTCTATTAAACCACACAAAGTCCACAATCTTTAACAGAAATATCATGGGTCACCTCTTCAGAATTCCAACTACTTCTCACAAAGAGCTATAAACTGAAAGCTGAAAAGCTGTAATAATACACAGGTCCTCTTGAATCTCAACAACACACACACACACACACACACACACACACACAAACCCACACTCATTCAGCTGGTGGAGCCCACCCTTAGCCGTGTGAGGGACTCACCGTGAGCTGGTACTGGAGCTGCTTGATCTGCTGCTGTAGGGCCTCCAGCTGCTGGCTCTGCTGCTGCCTCTTGGGGGCGCTGCTGCCACTGTAGGACAGCTGAGACAGGCTGTTCAGCGCCTCCTTCAGCTTCGCAACCTCCTTCGACAAATCGTCAATCTGGAGTGGAGGGTGAAGGGGGAAATAACAAAGGCGTGTGGGAATATATCTTTTAAGTTGGGTATAGTATTAGTAACTCAGGTAGGGAGACCTGGGGCCTCATTTATAAAAGGGTTGCGTAGAAACCATCCTTCATTTGATCTAAGATAATTTCTGAAATGATCGTACGTGTGATTCAGAGAAAACGAACGTACGCACAAAAAAACGTGCGTACGCCACCCTTCCAGATGTGCCCATTATAAATCACAAATGAACGTCAACTTGTGCGCAGACGGATGCTTTTAGGTCTCCGCCTTGTAAACACCCCCTCATCAATATCATTAGCATGTTTTAATTAAATCAATGGCCTAAAAGCTGTAGCTTATGTAAAATTATATATTGAAAACATTGTATAGGCCTAGCCTATGCCATCTGATGTAAACTATATGCGTCAGTTCGAATAGCTTAACTAATTATGTTTTTTCCAGCAAAGCTTTCTGGAAAGAGATCGTATGCATCCATGTCCATTGTCCTCTGCTCGCTTTCATTCCTTTTGCTTGCAGTAATGTGAATAATCAACATTTCGTATGTTTAGGCCTACTTTGTAGAAAAAAAATGGGTAGGCCTAGCTTATGAAGGAAAGACCTCTAGGCCTATATAATCCTGTACGTTATGGTACAGTAGGCTACTGTACGTTTCCAACATGACCCAGGGTAATATGCTGATTTAGCCTACAAAACAGAGGACTAAATTATAAGCGTTATATGTCATGTAGGCTTAACGTTTCTTTTAGGGTAGGCTATGTTTTTACATTTTCTTTCAATAATGTCCAATGGCTTAAACATTGTCCTTTATTGTTTGCTTTAGGCTTACCTTTATATTTTATCCTACATTATTCAACTCACGTATTGTCATCTGATCTTGGGCACTGCCAGTCAAAAAAAGCAAACAGGTGCGCGCTCTGCACCTCTTTACGCAACTCAGACGCAACACTAAATATGAAGATGCCCTGCTTTCAGAGGATAACTTCCGTCCCTTGGTTGTGTAGGCTATATATGATATAAAATATCTATAGCCTACATTGTATAGCTTACAGTCAAATATTACCTTTCTGTTACGAAGCTGGGAATAGGCCTATGAGCGCAAATAAGGATGTAGTGGAGGCTAAACGCGAGTAAACGCAGTTTATCCACCTGAAATTTCAGAAATAGAGTTTAGGCCTACCCACCTCTTATTAGAGTTTATCCACCTCTCAAAAAAGTTTATTCACTTTTAACATTCAAAACTGTATGATCAAATACTATCCTATATTCCCAATACTGCACAATAACCTCCAACATTATCAAACTGTTCGAATGCCTTTTTGAATGCCTTCCTCTCCTAAACGAGGGCAATTGGACATTTGATGGTCAATATTAGATTGGTGAGAACACTAAATATACTAGATCACCTGTAAGAATGTTTCAATTATTCTATCGTCTTGATGGGTTTTTTTAGATATTGTGAAATAAGTAAGCTATACTGTACGTCTTTTCACTTTCTTAAGTGGGCTACAGTTCTCATTAGCAGTTTTATGCCAAACCATGAAACATTAAGCTGCGTCCAAAAACGTCTTTAAAAATCTTCTGATATTGATCATGCATATGGCAAAGAAAGACATGAGATCGTTGGTCTTGGAATTTTGAAAATGCATCGCACTTAGACCTCAGATTACTTGCAGTACCCCGGCATTACCACAAGGAAATGGTCGTACGTCAAGTTTGAACCTGACGTGGAGATAAGCACTTTTCCACGTCTAAGACGGTTTTTATAAATCTGAGCGTTGGCATGGATTTGAGCGTACGCACGGTCTAAGATCAAATCTGTGCGTAAGAACGCTTTATAAATGAGGCCCCAGGTGCTCCACCAATATTACTGTAAGGCGGGGATCACATTAGCCAGCGGCAGGTTTCCTATTGTTCTCTCTGGTTTGGCAGCGGAACGGTGGCAAGGCTGACGTAATGCTAGCGTTGAACAAGCTGAGCATTGAACTTGGTTCAACTTTAAAAGCGCAACGCGAGCTTATTCAATGGACAAACCGTTTGTGTTGCTTAGGAACGAGATAAAACTTATTATGGTGTGAGCGTTGCGTTACGTTTGCCGCTGCCGCTTGCCGCTGGCTGATGTGATCCTCGCCTAAATCGTTTTTCTAAAACATTAATAAAATAGACACCTTCAGCACATTCACTGAGGTCACTTTAGAAGAATAGAGGATGTTTTTTGGTAGTATTTCTTCAGGAGTTAAAATTCAAATCTATTTCTGAAAGTTGATGTCATTATGGAAGTCTAGTATACTAATAGTCCAGTGGGCTTGACCTTAAGGAATGGGACAGATAGCAAACCTTCTTGTTCTTCTCCCTCTCCGACGCCACATGGTTCTCCACCTGCTTCTTCAGGTGTGCGATGAGATCCTGGGCCTCGCGGTGCTTGGCCCCCAGCGCGTTGTTCTCCTGCAGCCTGGCGGCGGCCGTCTCCTCCAGGGCCCGCTTCTCGGCGTGGCCATCCCTGGCCTCCTGCCAGGCTGCGGCCACCTCCAGGGCCATCTCGTCCTGCTTGCGCAGCGCGTCCTGCAGCAGGCGGGTGACGCGCGCCGCCTCGGCCTCCAGACGCTCGCGCAGGTGCTCGTGGTCAGCGCGGGGGACCGCGTCGTCGGGCGTGCGCTCCTGCTCCACCGCGAGCCGGTTCTGCAGCGCGTCCACCTGCAGGCTCTTCTGGCCGAGCTGCTGCTCGAGCGCCGCCGCCCGGGCCTCCAGGTCCTTGATGGCGCTGCCCAGGGAGGACACCACCTGTGTGTGGTCAGCCAGCGACACCGTGGCCTGGGCCTGGGCCTCCATCTCCTCTGTCAGCTGAGCGATCTCTTTGAGCGCCTTGGCGTGCTTTGCTTCGCTCTCCTCCACCTTACGGACGGCGGCTTGCAGCTCCTGCTGCTCCTTCGTCTCCTTGACGGAGCCGGTCGGGGAATCGCCCTTCCCCCCCGCCGGCTCGGGCGACTGGCTGGTCTTGAGCTGGCTGCGAGCGGCGCTCAGCTCGCTCTTGGTCTCGCTGTAGGACTTGGAAAGCTCGCGCAAGCGCCTCTGCAGCCCCTCGATCACCTCGCCCGTCTCCGCCTTCATGGCCTCGAAGTCCTTGGCGGCGGCCTCGACCGGCACCATGCCCTTGATCGCCACCTGCAGGATCCTCACCTCCTCCTGCGCCTGCTTGCACTTCTCGGCCAGCTGCGCCTTCTCCCGCTTGAGCGCCTCCTGCTGGACGCTGTGGCTCTCGCGCTCGTGCGCCTCCTGATTGGCGGCGATTTCCAGACGGCACTCCAGCTCTTGGATGCGTCCGGTGTCCCGCTTGCCTTGCTTCTCAGCGCCGGCCAGCTTGGCCCTCAGCTCCATCACCTCCTGCTCCAGGCAGCCTTTCAGCTTCTGCACCTTCTGCATCACCGCGTCGTCCACCTCGGTCCCAGGCCGACCCGCACCTCCACCGCCACCACCCTGGAGCACCTCGGCCCGGAGCGTCTGCACCTCCTGGGTGGCCCGCAGGTACCTCTCCTGGGTGGCGGCCAGCTTGGCCTGAAGCTCCGCCACGCTCTCCAGCATGGCCATCTCTCCCAGCGGCACGGGGCTCAGGCGGGCCTGCAGTGAGCGGTTCTCCTGCTGGCTCTCCTGAAGTTTGGACTGGACGCTGTGCAGCGTCTCCCTGAGGAGCAGGATCTCATCCCCGCCACCGCCGCTCCCACTCGGGTCCTCCTCGACGGCAGACGCGTCTTCGGCCTCCGAGAGCGACGGGTGCTCAAAGTCGGCCCGCGTGGAGTGGTAGGAGGCGTTGGAATCGATGCTGTTGGGCCGCGAGTCCTCGTCCTCTCCTTGTGGCGCTGGCCGTTTCTAGGAGACAAAGAGACGAAGCAAGAGAAAGAGCGAGAAAGAAGAATGAGAGGTGAGAACAGAACAATGTGAGAAGAGTGATCATTTTGTCAACTGTCTGAAAAAAAAACTAAAATGCAACTTTAAAGCAACACCAAAGAACTTTCCCTCTGTCGCACGCACGCTATTTGTTTATCCAGCACGGCTTTGCAAATAACGATGTCCACAGACAAGGTAGAATATGTTGCACGATTTATGAAAGTACGATGTATTGCGACATCAGATGCAAGTCAAATTTGTAGTTTCTTATGTCTCATTCCATCGAACTACAGACCCGCTACCCGATCTGGCAAACTTACATAGTGCGGTTATAGCCGATAGAGGGCCGCGAAGCGAATGCAGAAGTGCCGTTCAGCCTGTTACAAGTTGATGAACCACTGCAGCGATTTTGGATACATTATCTTAAGGTACAAAAAACTCTTTGGTGTTGCTTTAAACCAACTGCAAACTGAATAAATAATTCTTGTCAAAATTAACATTGTGAGAGAAAACAACAAACAAACTCACACACTAAAACATGCATATTTTCCATAACTTTCAGGCTTTTGCCATTAATTCAACAGAAAAAAAAAACAGAAACACTGAGCTAAAGATATTTTATTTTCCCAGACTCTAAGCCTTTTGAACTCGCTAGCAGAGAGAGCACTCTGTGCCATTAGTCCTGCAAACATGAAGGACCTAATTTACGGTTTCACTGTGAAAACAATCTGATAATCCTCATTACTTATTTAAATCCATTTTGAATGTGGATGCAGACACTCGGGTGCATATACGAATGCTAATGATGCAAACAGATTCTTTCAGTCACACATACAATTTCCTGAAGTGCATCTCAGCTTTGGATCAGGCAGTTTATACAGTAGCAATGCCATCTTCATATATGCATTATTAAGGTTAAGCATATTGGGACCATTAGGATACTTCTCGACATGTGTTGTATCATTCTAATAATAGTTCCATAACTAGGTAGAGAAACTAGGCTACAGGATTTCCAAGTTGGCACAGTTGTTATGCATAAGTAATAACAAATAATAGTAATGAGAAGAGGAAATAAAATTTCAAAACATTTGCGTTTGTAGTAGGGCAATATACTGTACAGTGATGGTCAAAAGTGTTGGCACCCATGCTAAAGTTGACTGAAAAGAGGAATATAAAATCATCTTTTGGCAATTTCCAATTCCTATTAGCTGGTTTGATTTGCATTGAGCTCAATGAGCATCAAACCAGCTAATAGGCTAACTGAAATAACACCATGCCAATCTCTAGGTATGGTAAAGGGTATGTGATGATGTGGGCTATTTTAATTCCAAAGGCCAAAGTAACTTTATCAGGATGCACAGTATTCTGGATCCATGAAATAACTGGCCTTTAAAAATAAAAATCTGCCTGTCTCTATGGGAATTTAACATAGGGGTGGCAATACTTATGACCCCTGTATTTTAAGGAAGAACATTTATTTATTTATGATACATTATTCATTCACTAAGAAAATTGGTGTCCTTAAAGGTTAGATATTTCCTCATTTTTCACTTAAGGCATTAAGATCAATTTCCAAAAGATGATTTTATATTCCTCTTTTCAGTCAACTTTAGCATGGGTGCCAACACTTTTGACCATCACTGTATTTGTATACGTTGCATGTTTTCATCTTTTAACAACCATAGCATTGAGATAATCTTTGAAATACTTTGAACTATTAGGTGTGTGCTGTACATGTTTTCTGTAAAGATATGCTAAACACAAAGCTGTTCTTCATGCATTAAATATCATCTATGGAAATTATTTATGGAAACGTGAGCCTTGCATTTTCCCCCTCATATTGGACTTACACTGTTTTTTATTCTGGAATGGCAAACAAAAGTTGGACTTGAATTGAAGGGCAAATTGAAAAGACAACTGAATCTTTATTAAATTATAATTAATTAGAAATTAGAATTAATATATCACCCGTGAGAGAGATTCAGATTAGTGGACAATGGTGTCGCACCGCGACCAGGCGATCATCTCACAGTAGAGCCTTCCCTTGGGTTCTGACGTTCTGGAACTCACCTTGATGATCTGCGAGAGCTGCTGGTTCTCCAGCGAGAGCGCGGCCACCTTGGCCTGCAGTGTGGCGACGAGGGCCGCATCAGCATTCCCCCCACGCTCCACCTGCACAACAAAACCAACAGCCCAGCATGACCACCATGGCAGACCGCACATTCCTGGCCCTTTGTGCTGCCGCCCAAACAAGAGAGAAGACAAAAGCCCTCCGCTGCCGTCATGGCTCAGGAAGCCGCTGAGCCTGCGGTGTGTGTGCTGTGGTGGTGGTGCCGTTTGGTGTGTGTGTGCTGTGGTGGTGGTGCCGTTTGGTGTGTGTGTGTGCTCCCGCTCAGGTCTGAGCCAAATTGAGTGCCAGACTGCGGCAGTGGCATCACACACACACACACGCACATACAGTACACACCGCGGTGGAAACTGCTTAAGCCAAGACAGATCCGCTACACTGCTTCTATGTCTGAAGGACTTGGAGAAAATCACCTGCCGTGACCTCAGACATTGTATTTAATCAAGCAAACAGGAAGTCTTTTTTCTGAGTTAGTAACTTGCATAAGACTTTCAGAAACACGTGCAAATGAATCATGCTGGAGTTCAGGGCTGTTCATTTAGTGCACTTTAATTGCCTGTCAGCTTTGAGTTGGAGTGTGCCTTGTGGCAGTGGAGGTAGTGTGTGTGTGTGTGTGTGTATGTGTGTGTTTGCGTGTGTGACAGAGTTAGAGAGTTAAAGTATATTTGAGAGTGAGACAGAGAGAGAGAAAGAGAAAGAGAGATTGAGGTCTGCCTTTCCCTGAAGGCTAACCTTTACCTGAACAGGTCCAATAAAAAAAAATAAAAAAAACTACAGCTGGTGAAATGGCTTCCAGAGAGTACAAGTGGTTGAGGATCAAAGTCTGGACCACATCAGAGAATATTAAAGGGACTGTAGTAAACACACACACACACACACACACACACACACACACACACACACACACACACACACACACACACACACACACACCACACTAGCCTTGGGCTCAGTCTGCTCCACAATCTGCTTCAGATCTTCAATGGTCTCCAGCAGCATGCTCTTCTCCTCCTGGAGCTTCTCAATCTCCTCTTTCAGCGCAATGCTACGGATCTCATCCTCCTGTACACACACCGCATGCAGACACACACACACACACAATTTATGCATGCTCACTCAAACATAACACACATACAGTATGCACACACACGCATACACACAGCCATGTTGACATTTGCACACACCAGACCCAAGTTGTTATCTGTAATTGAGTCATTCCACATAATGTCAGACTGTTAGGCGTTAGGTTGTCGTTAACTCCACAAATGCGTGTTAGATGGACCCCAAACACAGGCCGGCACTGGACTGTCTCGGGGGCTGTTTCTGGTGCTCACCTTGTAATTAAACCTCTTCGGTGTGTCACTCTTGGCGGAGGATGGCGTTCCCGTCGGGGTCAGGTAGGGAGGGGAAACGATGCCTGCCAACTGAGAGCCGTAAAAGTTATTCAGCGCGCGCGTGAGTCAGGGAGTGTTTAAACTGCACGCGCGTGAGTCAGGGAGTGTTTAAACTGTGGGCGCAGAAGGGGAAATACCTGGGATGGCTTTGGATGATCACAAACACAGCCTAACGTGCCATGGGCCTTTGGATGATCACAAACACACAAACACAGCCTAACGTGCCATGGGCCTTGACTGTAAAACCCCCCAAAAAAAGACTGGCATTTTTCGGAAAGATCTGAGTCACAAAGAGAAACTCGACTAAAATGGTAGAGCTCATTGGCTCTTTCATAGATCCTCTGCCAAGAAGGCTATGGTTTAACCAGTGACGCTTTGTTGCTTTGTTTGTCTGGTTATTTGGCTGACACTCATGGGTGACAAGTTGGTTTTGAATTGTAACATGATGATGGAGAAATTGTTGATTAGCTGATTCTGTATTACCAAAACTGGACTTTGTTCATCTTTGCAATAAAGGACGTATCCGCCAAGTTCATGACCAAGGACTTGCAGTTGGTCACTTTTTCGTAACCGATGTACTACGACAGTTTGTTGCTGTAAAGAGTTTAAATAAATCTCAAATTGCTTTTGCCATATATGTGTAGTTAACTACAAAAACAAATATACATTTTGGCCAACAAAAGAAAAGGAGTAAATTGGTATTTTTATTTTACTATTGCTTCTGAGTCTGAAAAGAGCTCTAAAGAGGATATGTGCAGGCTACAGTTAATCGCATCCATCACACTTGGGAAAGGAGAACAGTTCCGTAGCATATATAGGTCTAGAATATGCATAATAAACTATAGACTATACCTGAGATAACTTAAAAAGCCTCTTTGACTAAAAAGACTACGGAAATGGCTAGGGAACACAACAAAGGCATCCAGCAGTTTAATGAGAACAAGTAGGTCAACACCTTACAGCATCCTATACTTGCTCAGATGTTCACCATCACTGGCAAAATAACAATGCATTGTAGGCTATGTTCAAAAGTAAGAGGCTTTGGATACATCTGCCCCTCAATAAAAATTGATATCTTTCATAGAAAACATTGTTGAGAAAAGATTTTGATGATTTTTGCCATCTTTACACATCCTTGCCTGGATGAGTGAGCCTGACATAATCCATGCGCTAATATTTTCCAAGATAGGCAAAAGGGCAGTGTTTATATAGAGCAACATTGAGCTAAACACAAACATAACCTGTTCAGAGCAGCTTTGAGACGCAGCATAAGTTATGCCCTATGTCACAAAGTTACTCCTGAAGTTACCTAGATAAGCTAGTAACCTCACTCACCAACCTCACAACCTTCAGGATTTCGCTAAATGTAGGCCTGAATTCAACTTGGCGGGAAACCTCTTTGGGCATCTGCATGAATTTAGTTTCACTTTCCAAAGCAGAATGGGTTCTTCTTTGACCCATTACTACACCTTTCTGACATGTTTCATGAAAATCAGACCAGTGTTTTTTGAAATACTGCTAAAAAAACAACCAACCAACAAACAGATATGGTTTAAAGCACAACAGCAAAAAAGAAAACATATATATATATTTCAATCTATTACATCATCTTAGCTCCAAAAGAGAGTTGATGAAAGAGGCTAAAGATGACACATCCAGCAGCCGAACCACACAGTCAACTGACAGACAGACACACAGACACAAGGAAAGGGGCAGGCAGACAGGGTGGGGTTTTACCTGTGTCGGACTAATAGGAGGTGGAGGCGCTTTTCGTTTTTTAGGGGTTGAGTTCCTGTCATCATTTACCCAAGCAGCCATTTCATGCTGAAGGGGAGTGAGAGGTAGAGAGAGAGGGAGGGAGGTGGGGAAAAAAGACAGAAGGAGCAAAGGGATAGAGAAAGAGGGGAGAGAAAAGAGACAGAAGTGTGTTTTTTTAGTTGTGTTAGTAAAGAGAGGTGGGGAAAGAACCCCGAGGGTTTTGATCTACAGAGGATGCTGAAGTCGAATTAGGTTATCACATGCTCATCGTGCTTTCATTTAACGTGTATCACATGAGTCTCGTTGAGAAGAAAAGGAGTTTTCACACAATTTGTGATCGAGATGGCAGCTATTGGCTGTAAATGCACACTTAAGCCTGCACTCTGTGGCAATCTTTCTGAATTCTTAGCAGCAGAGTCTGGACAACCTGAGTTGCTATTTGTGGAAAAGTGGAAGGAGACAAATGCCTACCTGTGGAGTTTTTTGTGGAGTCTTATTATCTGCAAGGACAAAAGGGAATGGTTCTTCTCAATAACATGTATAACCATTTACACAAAACAAAAGACTTTGATGTGAGACATATGGGCCAATCTCAATTCTCTATTTTACCCCTTCCCCCTTAGTTTTGCGCGTGGACGTGAGACGAAGGGCTATCTCAATTCTCATTTCGATCGAGGGGTAGGGATAAGGGCAAGGGGTAGATACCCCTTAAAACCAAGTAAGATCGGGAGCTTACTTGAAACCTAGGGGTAAGAGAAATAGCCAACATACAACGTTCACACCGGAAAAATAAGCACACCGAGAGATTCATTGACATGAAATGTTGGCATTAATAAGGATTATAAAATTAAAATGGTAATTGTTTTATGTTGCATTCAATCTTGTGACCATATATTGAAGGTCCTGTTCTTCACGAGGAAGTTTTCAAAAATCGCTGTTTTGGGAACGTTAACAGCACATCATTATTTGCGCGAATGTCTCGCATTTTACATATTTCCATGTCTGATACCCCGCGAATTGGCAGCATCCCATGTTAGAAGAAATGTGAAGTCCAACAGCAGCTAAATTCGCTGAACTTTTTTACCGCTCGTCTGATATGAATGCTGCATAGGCCTACTGCTGCCGACTCCTTGCATAGGCTATTACAGGTAGCAGCTAGCGATTGCTTCTGATGTCAAGTAACGATAATTTGGATATTATTGTAAAATATCGAAGGAGTTGTGGGATGTTTACATAGCAAACTGCATGTTTATTTTGTCCCCCATCCCTGTTTCATTCACCCGGACCAGAAGGTAGGCTGCGAACGAACATAGGCACGTTCTGCTGTTGTTGAAATAATTCCTGAAAGGTTTTATTCCGAGCTGAAAATGCAATGATAGCCTATTTGACAGAAGACAGGTTGCTAGTGACAAAATATTAGCTTTCAGTGTGGTACGATCTCTGTAAATTACGTTAATTCAAGTGTTCAAATCATCCCGCTCTCCCTTATGGTTGGCTAGTGGTATCTCATTTCCAAGGGGAATATTCTTCACCCCTAGCCTATGTCTTGCCACTCGGTTTCGAGGGACAAGGGCTAGGGGTAAGATGAAGGGATATAGGGAAGGGGAAGGGGTAAAACAGAGAATTGAGATTGCCCCTTAATCACCAGAAGATGGCAATGTTTGCCTGGGGAGGAAGCAACAGGCTGCATTGGTGTCATATCATTTTTCACCACTAGGTGAAAAAGGGGAACATGTATTTATGAGATTGGGTAACAAACCCATTTCACAGTCTGAAGGAAAACCTACCTTTGGTGCAGACAATATTACATAAAATATAAACCAGTGTAATTCAGTCCAAAGTCCAACATTAATATTTACACTTTCTAAGGGCCGTGTTGAGAGGTACAAAACCTCGTCATACCCGAGTCGGCTTGCTGTCTCTGGAGAACCGAGTTGAGAACATTCCGGACTTCGGCGCTGCCAGAGAGCTTGGCGTAGTGCAGCACGTCGCAGCCCAGGGAGTCCGCGGCCCTGAGGTCGGCTCCACACTGCACCAGGACCTGTAGCGCTGCCACGCAGCGGCCCTCACAGGCCAGCATCACGGCCGTCCTGGGGGGGGGTGAGGCACCAGTTAGACAGAGATGCAGCGGCAGTGACTATGGCTTGACCAGTCCAAGCAACATCAAAGTGAGCGCAAAGGCTCTGGGTATCAGGGGACGATGGCTAATGAAGCTCAAGGGATAACTAGCATGTTGTCCTTTTGATGTGGTCTGGTGTTAGTCAGACCACAATTAGGGTTGAATATTTTGTGTGTTTAAATGTGGACACATGATGTGTACCTGCAGCACACTCAAAAATGCTAAAATAACAAAAATGTTCAACAAGAACAAAATATGTTAAGAAGTGTGGGCAAGCGTTTCAAACTTGCATTGGGGAGCTGAGAGCGTACCTGCCGTTCTTGTCGCGAGCGTTGACATCGGCCCCCCACTTCAGCAGGGTGCTGCACACGTCAGCATGTGCATGCCTGGCTGACAACAGCAAGGGTGTGAAGCCCTCCTGGAAATATAGCACAACACCCACACACAAACAAACAAACACACACACATACACACACAGTGTCATCATGACAAAACCAAAAGAAGTTTGTCCATTTCCTCTTTTTGTTCTGAGAAAGTCTTATCTCTATACTTTGTAAATCAGTGTTCAAACATAGCGTTTGCATCATTGTGCTACTGGTTGTTGTGGGTATTCCCCGCTGTATTGCATCATTGATCCAAAGCTCTTTTACTTGTCAGACTATTTAACTTTCTATTGTGGAACAGCTGTATAATTACACAAGCCATACTCGGAGCGGTCAGACATAATTAGTAGATGCCTTTTCGTGTCAGACTCCATTTATGGGGAGAGGGAGCTTGTCAAAAGACAACATCACTAGGTCAGCGAAGGGATGCAACAATGCCTGCACTCTAATTAACGCTGGGAAAGGCCTGACACTGTGGTCTGCATTTCACAGACAGACACACAAAAGGGGGTTGCTTTAAAAAGCCTTTGGCTAGCGATCCCGTCTTTCCATGGTGCTCTGACAGAATTGGATCTCATCTCCTCTCTGCTGTCCTACCCCTACACACACACACACAAAGGTCACTGGGTGCTAGCTAATTATCCAGGTCCAAGAAATTGACACAGCATCAAAAGATTCAGATTTAAGAGCTTTGGCATGACTCAAACCATAGCCTGTGCACTCCACTTCTACCAACGCTGTAGCCTAGGCCATGACTCAAGGCAGCAATTAGGGGCTTTTTCACACCTCCTTCCTTCCTTCCTTTCTGTGTACGTCAATTATCCCTTAAAAAAGAGACCCTGTCTAGGGGTCACTGTTCATATGCGTCACTGCTGAAGCCCGTCATCAAGACAGTCAAGTGCACAGACTTATACAACCACAAATTCCACTGACCACTTATAAACCGAGCACATACTGCATTCTACAGCTGGCCTTTTCTATGACAAATTTTTAAATGCTGACCACCCCCACCGGCACCAGCCTTTGACAACATGGTGCGGATTGTATGGGTGCACTGTGAGTAGAGGCAGCGCCGGCAGAGGCGGATTTATCTAGCCCACTTGGCGTCATAAGTGAGGTGTGTGACCTGTGCGCTTAAGTGCCTGCTAACGGTAGTATCAGTAATTTAGCGCACGACCGGGAGGAAAAAAAACCTCGGCGAGGTGACACATTCTTTGTGTGTCCACATTGTTTCACGACACGCTCTCAACACATACTGGCGCTGGTAAATAGGACGATAGGCAATGCACCCAACGTCTTTTTCATCAAACTTTGCATACAAACAAAACAGGACGTGACCGGTCACTCTACACCAGCCTACCACCAAGAATTTTCCAATGTAATGGAATAAACAGACAAACCATAAACAAATGAATAAGAGAGCAGTGAAAAGGGAAAGAAGGGCACAGAGACTATATGGAGTAAAGGCCCATTCACACCAAGAACGATAACGATAACTATAAATAAATATCGTTCTCGTTAATATGAATGACATCCATTCACACATAAACTATAACGATAACGACATGAAGAACGATATCGTTGGGGATCACTTTCAGAGCGATTTTCAGACCGATAAAAAATGAATAGCCAATCAGAACCCATAGAATTGTAACCGTCACATTCATTAACACAAGGAGAGACTTTGTTTATCGTTGTTCAGTGTGAACGCTTTTATCGTTATGGTTATAGTTATCGTTCTTGGTGTGAATAGGCCTTAACACCACACCTGCATCATGTACAGAGGCCATGCAGTCGGAGAATCTAGGGCCAGGGTGACTAATTTAACAATCTTACTTTAGACATCTGGAACATTAGCAGTGGGTAGGAGGTGCCAGGGAATTTTATGGTTACTGTTTAAACCAACAGAGCGGGAGGGTGAGTGAGTGCTTGGACAAGTTATTTTCAGAGGCCTGGAACTGTGTGTGTGTGTGTGCGACTTGCGTGTGTGACACTGTAGGGCACGTTCTCAATTTTCAACCACTCCACTGACCTTGCTCAACTGTTTTTTTTTTTCATTTGCAGTGGACCGTACTCTGTTTGACTAGTGAAATAAGAGGCCTCTAACTACATGGCCCTACAACAGAGGTTCTCCTTAAGCATGATCCAACAGTAATGTTTAAATATTCTATACATAACTTTGACCAGCACCATTCAGGTGCCTCAGTTAATTTTAAACTGGACAGCTTCCAAATAAAAGATCCAACCACAGAAATGGGTTTCTGAACTATACTGTACACAGTTTTGAAGACCACTGGTTTTTCAAAGAGACAGCTATAGCCAAGTCCATTGCAGGGCCAATCTCTTTTAGGTCAAGCCAAGAGATTGAAACTTGGAATAGACTGTGCTCCCTTGTTTGAAAGCTGGCTAACTTTGCTACACAAGTCATTTTGTTTGAGATCATGATTTATGAAAGCAATAAATTGAATGTTTTAGGTATTTGGTTTTATTATATATTACAAGATTAATTTGCAAGTAATGAATGTGAGATTGCAGAGTTGGATCAGACCGTTTGGAGC
The DNA here is from genome assembly GCF_046254945.1 of Alosa pseudoharengus. Taxonomy (NCBI): domain Eukaryota; kingdom Metazoa; phylum Chordata; class Actinopteri; order Clupeiformes; family Clupeidae; genus Alosa; species Alosa pseudoharengus. The sequence goes on along the minus strand of NW_027468609.1, from coordinate 5,237,314 downwards.
TTTAAAGAGGTCAGCTAATACACGTTTACATTAGTATGCGAAGGAAAACACATGGCAACTGATAACTGTACTGTAAACATTTAGTTCACTGACCATGGGGATTTTATAACGAGCCACTCTCTTCTAACATACATTTATTTCAAGATGCAGGCATATAGGCATATAACAAGTGGGCATACCAGACAACCCTTGAAGAATAAGTTCCAGATGCAAAAACCTTTTTTACTCTCAGATCCTGGAGCAGCCCAGCGGCTTCAGAGCGAGGCTTTTTGGACTGTCCACTGCTCACCCCCTTAATATGGCCGCCAAGAACTTCCCACAATGAGATGCAGAGAACCGCGTCGGCCTGGCAGGGCAGCCGGCACTTATCAGTGCTAATGTCTGCTGCCAGCGCTGTTTGATCACCAGGTGCCTCCCCGCACACACAGAGCAAATGAAGATTAAGGGTCTCTTTTATCCGCAGAGAATCAAAGCGCCATTCTTCTTACGTCGCGTGTGCAGATCCCTGATGTCTGCTAGTAATGTGTGTGTGTGTGTATCTGTGTGTGTGTGTGTGTCTGGGGGACTATTAGGGACATCGAGAATAGTCCTAGGGGAGGGGAAAATGGGGCGTTTGTCCGGGAGCAGCTCCTCGATCAGATGGGTGATGAGGCGGGCTGAAGGAAAAGGCATGGTAGCCTTTACACAGGCCTCGAGAGAGCCAATTTATAGAGCAATGGTGCTATAAGAGGCCTCCACATCCTTTACACATTGAACATAGTGAGTGTGCTGAAATGTTCCGATCTTTACTACTGATTGACCTTGAAGCTCCCATTTACAGGGGTGGTTTTCTGTGTGCACATCCCTAGACTCATGGCACTAAGAAATGTCTATATGTCTGAAAGTTAATCCCCATTATCCTATGATTTCAATCTCTGTTCTATATTAAATATACAACTACACATTCATCATAAAAGATTTGTTGGAGAAAAAAAAAAGTCATTGCATTAATTAAAGCACAAAGTATTGCCTCTTTGTATGAAATGTGTAATATAAATATTACATAAACTTGCCTTGCCTTTGTGAAATTTATGGCGGAAATACGCATTACAAGTGATACAACATCATACTTGACTAGAAAACCTTGTCAAAGTGAGACTTCATGTCACTATGCTGTGCTGCTTAGCAGTGACAGACAGCATCTGCTGAGCAAAGTCTCAGACCCTTGACTGACTGACTCAGAGCTCTCATTTTTCTCTCATGTCTTTCAATTCCTTTTCCCCAGCCCACATTCTCTCTCTCCCTTTCAATGTCGTCCCTGCTCTAAGCGAGCCCATCTGGGTATTATGTGGGTAGAGAAAGCCATTCTCCCTTCCTGCTCTCAGGCTCTCTCAGAGCAGAGCTCAGACGAGGGGAGCTAATTAGGAAGACCTCAAGCATACCAACGTTTCCACCAGACTTTGTTGGAGCTCACAAAAAGCCGACAACTGTGAAATCACTCCAAAATTACTCTCTTCCATAAAGATAAAAGATGAATCATATCAGAGTGGGGATGTAATATAATAGCAATACAGCAGCACAACAGATTCATCAACACAGCAGCACGAAAGATTCATCTTAACAAAGATAAAGAGAAAATTACCCCAAATGTAGAAGCTTCTACGTTACGAAAAAGAAAGAACAAGGAATTGGACCTGGTGAAATGGTGCAAGACACTGGTAGACAGAAGTATTTAAATATCAAAGGCCTATACAAATATGACAAAGTGCATATGCAAATAAAGTACAAAACCACTATGCAGAAAGGGGGTTATGTTTTGTCAAATTGCAGAGGGGAAGAAACTGTTTTTGAATTCCACCAGTCATTGCCTGATGCATAGACGGGGTTTGTGTATGCCCACTTGTGGCACTCAGAGAGTGAGGAGACGCTTAAAAGCCTCCGTCTGGCCCCAAACAGCCGCAGGGCTGCCAAGGCTAATTGAAGTAAACAGGCGTGTTTCAACTGGGCGCGTTGTTGCCTACACCGAGGTCGCCTCTAGCAATCTTAACGAGAGCTTTAAAGCGCAAAGCCTCCAGGGAGACACAAAGAAAACATACACCATTAAAGCAGAGGGGGTGGAAATAAAGCAAAGCAAAACAAAACAAAACAGAATAATGATTGGCCCTTCACAGAGACCTCAAGTCTACCAAAGTGACTTTAATCACTGCAACCTCAACATACAGCCCTAGTTGGATATTCTGGTAAGGTGTGATGTTTAATGCACGTCACCGTTGGATACCAGAGCAGTTGGGTACCAGCTGTAGTGGACTTCTATGGCAACAGCGTTTCCAACAGATAGAGACATCCGACTGAGAGAATTTTGTTATAAAAAATGAAGGCGCTAAAGGAGCTACCACAGCATGGAGCACTTACCGCATCCTTGAGGTTCACTGGACACTTGGTTTCACACAGGAGCTGAACCATCGCAACGTTTCCACACGCAGCTGGAAAAGGGAGACAAAGCAGAATAAAATAAAACAACCTAGAACCAAACAATACTCTAGTCCAGACCCAAGACCTAGAACAATCAGCCTAGAAAATGACTGCAGCATCACCCTCAAGTCCCAAAATGCTACTTAACAGCATTTATTCTCAATCAGCACAGATGGGGGAAAGAACATACTCCCTGTTAGAGACTCTCCACTTCTGCTGATAATGAGGCCATCATTATGTCATTATCCCAGCCTCCTTATGCCCTTTCTTTCTAAACAGACCCTACTAGAATTGCTTTCAACTTACTAGAATCCTACCATCGCCTTCAAACTGAACTATTCTGATTGGGACCAGCGTGGTATTCCATAAGGTTAATCATAGTGGGAAGCCTATATGATTAGCTTTGACTGACCTTTGAATGTCACTGTATTCTCAAAAAAGAAGCCAAATGGGGAGGCTTTTTTTGCCTAATGACAACTTTTATGAATGCCCTAGGAGGCCTGGAGCAATTAAAACTATTAACTGTAGCTTAACTGGAAATAATTTGAAAAGTTGTTTGGGGACAACGCTAACCTGAAATGAAGGTACATTCGATCACTTAACAACAAGGTACTGGTATACTTAATTCAGAACCTTCTAAAAAATAAACAGAGCAAACAAAAATATTGCATGATTTCATGAAAGATTTTGATCATTTCTACATAAAACTGACACAATGCAATAATGTAAACATGAAAAGCCATCACAGCAAAATAGCAAGAATCATCCATTTATATGCAGAAACAATATAGCCAGTTAGCTCAATCAAGAATGAAATAATAGCTAGAGTACTGAATAAATAAAATAATTGAATCATGAGACATATACGCAAACACATTAAGACTGAGCAAGCATAGCTTTTTTTCTACCTGCGTGATGCAGAGCGGTCTTCCCTGAGCCATCAAGAGAATCCACCACACTCTTATTCTGAAAAAGGAAAGGAAGTGACAGGACAGTTATGATGCAGTTGCATACAATCTTTACTGACTTTCACCACCATTTTGGTTAGGTCAACTACATACAGCAGACCTATTCATTCCAATGTGACACCTATGTTTAGCATTAGCGATGGAACTTATTTAAGCAATATCACACGAGAGGGTGTGGGGTTGGTAAAAGGATATTCCGAAGGTTGGGAAGGCCCATTCAAGTCAATGAAACTTCCTGCAGCATTCTGAAGAACCGTATGATAAAATAATATAACCCAATATAGGATAATAAAATAATCAAATAATACCTGTTAGATGTTAATGTCAAATCAATGCAAATAATTATGGGCAGGTTTTCCATACATGGATAAAGCCAAGTCGTAGACAAAACCATAGTGAAAATGTCCACTAAAAGAGTTTCAGTGTATGGACAACCATCCCACAAGTTTAGCATTAACCTTCATTTAAAATGTCCAACACCTATCATACACCACCTCATTGTGTGGAGACATATACAATGAACATAGCACATCCTTTGTGTTCAAGCCTTTTGTTGGCACACAGCTAGTAGAAGTGATGTGTCCTAGCTTTTAAAAAGCGTGTCAAACCAGTGTTCATGCGTGAATCGGCACAAGGATTAATTTGACAGGCATGATCAGAGAGAATAGAAGGAGGATGTATTAAACCTGACAGCGAAGGCCAATGGAAATGATGGCCTGTGAGCAAGTCATTGCAAAGGCGTCGCACTGGGTGTCATGGAAATGGACGTCTACACAAGAAAGTGGGCTATGCCACACTGACTCTTCGCCTGAAAATGCACACACTCTAGTCAGGTCGTTTTAATCTGAAATCTGGGTCAACCCTAAAGTTTGGTTTTCGACTTTTGCAAACTTGGATAATTATCTGACCAGCTGATAGACTGTAATTAGCTTATTATCAGATGTTTCTGTAGGCTGGTAAATACACCTCATAATTATAGCAAAAAAGAAAAGTCCCCTCAATCACACAGAAGGGCCCTAAAGACAGCTCAGATGCTCAATATTATCTTACCCTGCACAACCTTTAGTCCTTGCCAGTACTACTCATTACCACTACTGCAGAGACTCATCAGACTTTCTGCATTCTCTCTAAATGTACACTGCCAGGCCGAAACCAAGAAAATGTTGCATGTGGTAATATTTCGTTGGACAACCTACGTATAGCATTTGCTGTAGCATTGCATTTTAACCTATGCCTCTACACATACACAGAGGGCATTTTAACCTATGCCTCTACACGTACACAGAGGGCATTTTAACCTGCGCTGTAACTGTGGGCTCCGCTAACATGACAGCCCCAGAAATGTAACGTCAGGGGTTCGGGGAGTGGATGCTAACTATTTGGTCTTGGGTCACTTCTTTTGGGCTTATTTTTAGAGACCTGCTGCTTGGTTTTCCTCAAGTGATTGGGGAAGGGCTGGTGAAGGGTACAGAAAAAATTATGTTGCTTTAAAGATCCCAATGAGCACAGTGGCCTCCATCATCGGGAAGAAGTTTGGAACCACCGGGACTCTTCCTAGAGAGAGCTGTCCCTCTAAATTGAGTGATTGGGGGAGAAGGGCTTTAGTTAGGGAGGTGACCAATAACCCAATGGTCACTCTGACAGAGCTCCAGGGTTCCTCTGTGGAGAGAGAACCCTCGACCATCGCTGCAGCACTCCACCAAAGACCCTTAATATACATACTTAATATACATAATATACACAATATGCTTCATCAACCGTCTCTGACTCCACCAATCATGCCTGTATGGTGGAGTGGCCAGGCAGAAGCCACTCCTTAGTAAAAGGCACATGGCAGCCCGCCTGGAGTTTGCCAAAAGGCACCTGAAAGATTCTGAGACAAAGATTGAACAAGCATTATGTTTAGAGGACACCAAGCACCGCTCATCACCTGGCCAATACCATCCCTACAGTGAAGCATGTGGGTGGCGGCATCATGCTATGGGAATACTTTTCAGCAGCAGGAACTGGGAGAGACTGGGAGGATTGAGGGAAAGATGAATGCAGCAATATACAGAGGCATCTGGGAAGAAAACCTGCTCTAGGGCGACTGTTCATCTTTCAACAGGACATAAGCACACAGCCAAGATATCGAAGTAGTGGCTTCAGGACAACACTGAATGTCCTAGAATGGCCCAGCCAGAGCCCAGACTTGAATCTCATTGAACATCTCTGGAGGGATCTGAAAATGGCTGTGCACCGACGCTCCCCATCCAACCTGATGGAGCTCGAGAGGTTCTGTAAAGAGGAATGGGTGAAACTGGCCAAAGATAAGTGTGCCAAGCTTGTGGCTTCATATTCCAAAAGACTTGAAGCTGTAATTGCTGCCAAAGGTGCCACAACAAAGTATTGAGCAAAGGCTGTTAATACTTATGTACATTATGTACATATTATATTTTCGTTCTTTATTTCTTTAAAATACATGTGCAAACATTTGTAAAAAAAAAATCATGTTTTCATTATGGGGTCTTGTGTGTAGAATTGTGGAAAAAAATGAATTGAATCCATTTTAGAATAAGGCCGTAACATTAAAAATCTGATGGATGGTAGGTCAATATGGGACCTCTGCTCTACAGAGAGCAGCCAATCGGAGCGGCCGCTCGCGTGTGCTCCATACTGTGGGAGAGGGGGAAGTAGCAGTCATGTGCATAGCCTGCTGCTGCTGCTGCTGTGCTGCGGAGAGGTCAGCAGATACAGAGGTGACAAAATGCTGCTCATCAACTCCGATCACAAGCACTGCCACAAGCACGAGGAAAGCAGCTGATGGACCAGTGGACACAGCAAAGACAATCCTCTCCTCACAACAGCACCAAGAGACTTTCACAGTTATTCAATTGAGTTTTAGTCATTTCATTGTGTTTTAAAAGGCATATTATGCAGATTTTAATTATATAAATTAAGAGAAACACTGTAGTTCTAAATAGTTCTCTACGATAATTGACCCTTTGACCATGATGTTCCTAAAGGCATATGATACTCATGTGCTTACAGTTGATGCCTTCAGCCCAAGCACACTTCTGGGTTTAAAGGGTAACACAAACACACATTTTACATAGAAACATGACCCTGGGGTAACGTTAGCTTACTGTGCCCTGCAAAGACATTGTGCGTCTTCAAAAGAAAACCGTCGTGGCAAAAAATATATTACATTGGTACCGAAAGTTTGCACCTTTGCTCCAACTGATTTAACGTTAATTGGTATCCAGTAGTACCATTAAAGTAGGAACTTTGCTACCCAACTTTAATTTTGAGGCACTGACATACAGCGGCAACACTGACATTTCTGTAAATAGGGGTAAGGCACCCCAGGAGCTGATGTAGTCAGATTAGCATAACCCTGCTGTGAGTGTGTTTACAGCTCAGGCATAGAATCTCTATTTTCAGTTTTCCTTTCATCTTTCTGGGAAATTCACAGGCAGCACATTAGAAGAGGACACAAGGATTTCAAAACTCAACATGCATAATCACTGAAGTGAAAGCACACATTGTACATGGTAGCTAAGGCATATCAATCTTGAAATACCTGTATCAATTTTTTGGCACAGTCCTGGTGATTGTTTTTGGCAGCGAGGTGTAAAGCTGTAAAACCTAAAAGGTAGAAAAAAAAAGGGGGGGGGGCAAAAGAAAGTCATGGGTAATTTCAAGTCATGAAGAGTTTCAATCTTATGTTCTATCGGGAGAAGCACTTCAGAAAATAACTTCATCGACAAGGTTATTAGACCCCAACAGAGAATGAGTGTTTGAGAAAAAGCAGACTGAAACAGATCCACAGGGACGGCAGACAGACAGATAGACAGACAGACAGAATGAGCAAGCGAGAGTGAGCAGAAAGAAAAAGAGGTAAAGAGATCAAGATTTCTGACTGACCTGAAGCATCAATTACTGATACGTCTGCTCCGTGGGACAGAATCACAGCCAGACACTCCGCCTGGCCCTTCATGGCAGCCACATGCAAACTGAATGAGGGAAGAACAAGGGTCTCAGTGGGCACAAAAAAACAGATCATCAAAGCACAAACCATCTGAATAACATTTAAAGCCTTAATGTATTCACTGTGGAATGTATATGGAGAGAGTACGAGAGAAACTACTGTGGACCTATTTTCTGATTCCTCAATGCATGTTTTGGCTATGTCAATACAAGTGCAACCTCCTGGTCAGTTTTCCACCTTTGTGGTGTGACTCTGATTCATGAATCCTGAATGGAATACACATACAATAATAACAACAACAACAACAATAAATATAGATGCAAGCAGCAATGCGGGGGCCTAGCAGTGCGCAATAGCAGGAATGGCGTTGCCATGGCATGAGCAAGCACTCACAGCAAGAGGCCAAATTACACCAATGTCCTTGTGCGTTCTCACAATCAGCTACCATGTCCCTCTACCAAGTTTGGACAACATACACCAAAGTGTTGCTGAGATGTGAGCTCACTTTCTTTATTACAGCACCCCTAGAGGTCAAATGAGACCACTTTCCTTGCATGTCCTCACAATCAGCTAATATGTCCATGTATCAAGTTTGGACTTCATACAAGGAAGCGTTGCTGAGATATGAGCCCACTTCCTGTATTACAGCGCCCCCTATAGAGGCCAAATGATGCCAATTTCCTACTGTGTCCTCACAATCAGATACAAAGTCCCTGTACCAAGTTTGGACTTCATACATTAAAGCGTCTCCAAGATGTTAGCCCACTTCCTGTTTTGTGGCTTCATTGCCATATTTGATTGGCTGTCATGGGCCAATAAAGTGGAATTAGAAAAATCTGACAAGTATCGTTTGTGCGGCTCGGTCTGAAGATCATCTCCGCCAAGTTCCGTGAAAATCGGATGAAATTTGTGACCGCTGAAACTTTCTGTAGAGTTTGGACCAAATCCAATATGGCAGAGGTCCAATATGGCGGAAAGTGACGCGATAGGGGTCATTAAACTTGGGATGGTCCAAGGATTCAGACGCTACCTCAATTGTGAAAATCAGACAAAAGAGTCAAGGATCATGCGCATGAACGCATGTCCAGCATTGAACTGGTGGTGGCGCTAGTGTGTTCAATGTATATGCATGAAAATTGCTGTGAGTGATTGGGACAGTGTCCTGACTAATGTTATCAAGATTTGTTATGTTAACTCAAAGCGTCACCGAGATGTTAGCCCACTTCCTGTTTTGCGGCTTCATCGCCATATTTGATTAGCTGTCACGGGTAAACAAAGTTGAAATTGAAAAATCTGGCAAGTATCTTTTGTGCGGCTCGGTCTGATGGTAAACTTTGCCAAGTTTCGTGAAAATTGGATGAAATTTGTGACCGCTGAAACTTTTCGTAGAGTTTGGACTAAATCCAATATGGCGGAGGTCCAATATGGCGGAAAGTGACGTAATAGGGGTCAGTGAACTCTGGTCGGTCCAGTGATTCCAACAGTGCTTTATTTGTGAAAATTAGACGCACCGTTCAATGGTCACATGCATGAATGCAATCTAGTTTTGACCCATTGGTGGCGCTAGAGTGTTGGGCATAGAGTTCTGTAAATTGGTGAGAGTGATCATGGGACAGTGGTGAATCAGTGTGCAGAATTTCATAACTTTAGACCCAGCGGTTCAATTTTCGGACAGATTTTGACCTGTTGGTGGGGCTAGACGGCTGGGCTTAGAGGTCCGTAAATGAGTATGAGTGGTCAGTGGAGTGACCCTAAACTTTCTGCCAAATTTCAGCACTTTTTAGCCAGGCGTTCTATGGGCTGCCATAGACTCCAATGGCGGAAGTATAATAGGAAAAGCTAGTAACTCAATGGGTGCCTTCGCAGCTTTGCTGCTAGGCCCCCAACAAGACACATCACACAGCAAGGGCCAAAACCTGCATGAGGCACATGAGCCATGGAGCCATGAGTGGTAATGCGACACTGAAGGACATCAAAGCTGATGAGCTGTCTGAGGGCTTCAGTTACTTAGGTATACACCTTATTATGGAACCTCTAAAAATAGCATATTATTATAATATAATATTACCATTACCACTCAGATAACCATACTATTGATCTAGTCTTGTCATACGGCATACAGTAAGCATAGAGAAGTTAACAGTTAACAGCCTATCTGAAAAAACGAATGCAGACTTTCTAGAAAAAATCTCGCTTACGTTTGCCCCCTTCCGGACCCATGTGGTATCAGAAGGCCCTTTCTTTAATCCAACCGAGGTCGACTTGTTAACTGATAATGTGATGAACTCATTACGCTCAACCCTTGATTCAGTAGCACCACTAAAAAAGAGAGTAAGGAAACAACGTGCTCCATGGTACACCACACAGACAAAAACCCTCAAACAAGCAGCGCGCAAACTTGAACAAAAATGGCGTACTACTAAATTGGAAGTCTTCCGCCAAGCATGGAAAGATAGCCTTATCACATACAAAAAAGCACTCAACGAGGCTGAGTCAACCTACTATTCCTTGCTGATCGAAGAAAACAAAAATAATACAAAATTTCTCTTTACCACAATTTCCCGCCTGACGAAGAGCCACACTGAATTAACCAAATCTATCCCTATATGCCTAAACAGTAATGACTTGAAACAATTAGAGATAAGATTAATAACCAATCAGTCTCACCAAATATTCGTACTCCATTGCTGAACGGTAGCGAAAACATAATTGAATCACAGATAAGACGAACAACTTTGAATTCATTTACACCTATCGACATATTAGACCTCACTTCCACAATTTCCTCATCAAAATCTACAACTAGTCTACTAGATCCTATCCCTACCCATCTTCTGAAAACTGCTCTCCCTTTCTTGGATAATGCTTTGCTCCAGATCATAAATAATTCACTACTATCAGGGCATGTACCACAGTCGTTTAAGTTATCTGTTATTAAGCCATCCCTCAAAAAACCTACCCTTGACCCTAACAGCCTGGCCAACTATAGGCCTATATCTAATCTCCCTTTTTTTGTCGAAAATACTAGAAAGAATAGTGTCCAAACAAATTAGTGCCTTTTTACATATGAATAAAATCCAAGAATTATATCAGTCTGGTTTCAGAGCTCACCACAGTACTGAATCAGCCTTAGTTAAAGTTTTTAACGACTTCCTCATTGCTGCCGATAATGGACATTTTAGTCCTCCTGGACCTTAGTGCTGCCTTCGACACCATAGACCATGACATACTACTTCACAGGCTTGAACATTTGATAGGCATTAAAGACTCAGCACTCGCTTGGTTTAGATCATACCTTTCTAATCGCAGACAATTTGTACAAGTCCACAATAAACCGTCTATCCAGACTATGGTAAAATATAGGGTGCCCCAAGGCTCAGTACTAGGGCCCCTGTTATTTTCTCTCTTTATGCTTCCCCTAGGCTCTGAAATTAGGAAACATGGCATTAAATTTCATTCTTATGCAGACGATACACAACTATACCTTTCCATAAAACCTGACGAATTAACTCCGTTAGCTAAACTTGTCACATGTATAAGAGATATAAAGACATGGATGACAAATCATTTCCTGCTTTTGAACTCTGATAAAACAGAAGTCATGGTTGTAGGTCCTATATCCTATCCTCATCACAGACTACATTTACTGATCTTCGACTATCTTCATCCACAAGTGTTAAAAATCTAAGAGTTACAATTGACCAAGACCTATCACTAAGTAATCACATAAAACAGATTACCAAAACTTCATTCTATCACTTAAGGAACATTTCAAAGATAAGGAAGTCCTTATCCTTACCAGACGCTGAGAATTAATCCATGCTTTTGTAACCTCAAGGATTGATTATTGCAATGCTCTATATGCTGGCTGCAATAACACCTGTCTAAAGAGCTTACAGCTTATTCAAAATGCAGCTGCTCGCACACTCACTAGAACTAAAAACATATTTTCCTTATCCTGGCATCTCTATATTGGCTGCCTGTTAAAAGTCGCATTGACTTCAAAATATTACTTCTAACATACAAAGCCATTAACCAGCCATTAAGCACCCCAGTTGCGCGTGAGATGGTGGTCCCCGACCATACCTGCGCTGGTGTCGACTACCCCTCACCATGCTTTAGTTATGCTGCTATAGCATAGTGCTGTCATGGACTTCTCATGTGCCACGCCGTACAACCCCCCCCCCCTCTCCTCTCTCCCCTTCTCTCTTTCTCTTAACTCTCCCTCTCTTGCCCATTCTCACTATGATTTACTGTAACAATATATAGCACCACTGATCACTTATTGACATTAACCACATTGATTTCAAGTAATACTAACCCATTCTACATTTCTCTTTCTTCCCCCTTACTGTACCTCAATTGTGAGGTATATCATCACCAGTCATCAACCATCCGTGTGCCTGGCCCTCCTCTTATCCATCACACCTGAAGTCCCATCCTTGACTGCTGTATTACTGTCCCCCTACCTGGATTCCTGGCCCGTACAGCCCCATCACCTGCCTATGACAACTCTGCCCGGATTCTGGCCTGTCTGCTGACCCACCACTTGCCCCCTGACAACTTTCTTTCCTGGACAATTCCGACGCCGGACTATTGCACTCTCTCTCACTAAATCATGAGATAATCATCCCACCTCTTGTAACTTTCACCTCAGGTGCTTTAAACACCATGTCCTATTCTGCACACCTGACTGTGATATGCATTTGTCATTGTTTACAGACCTTACTGTCCGTATTGACCCTAGGCAGATGGGTCAGGCCCTTGAGTCGTGGATCTGCTGGAGGTTTCTTCCTATATGCATCTCCAATTCTAGTAAGTTTTTCCTCGCCCCTGTTACCCATGGGCCTTCTTTCTTTCTTCCTTTTCTTTTCTCCCTCTTTTCTTTTTCTCTGATTGCCTACATTCTGTAAAGCGCCATGATACATGTGTAATGTTTTGGCGCTATATAAGCTCAATAAATTGAATTGAATTAATATTATACTGATAAGCTGCAATTAATGTGTAGAATAAACTGTGGGGATGGACTAAGCAGACACCAGCTGTCCAAAAGACCAGTCATCAATCTCCTGATTTTATCGCAATTGATCGTTACTGTTCAGCCAAAATATCAGCTCGAATAGGGCATGACTGATAGCATTGTTACAAATTCATGCCAATCTCAAATTCATGCCAATGGACACCTTTCCATTCTTATTATCTCTCGTCTTTTCCCCAAACGCTCAGGAGAACACGCGGCAGCGAGCAATAACATCTGAGCTTTGGATGCAGTCTCGTCCTCCTCAGCCAAATCAATCTGAGGAACACAACCAACCCATCTCCACACTAGCCGTTCTGCTTCTGAGATGATCATCAACTCCCCGGTAGAGCAATCAATGGAGCACCGCATACTGATGCCAATCATTTTCACACCAAAAGCGAAAGAGGCGGCTCTGAGCTGTACTGACGTCAATATAAAATAATGACTTCAAAACAATCTATTATTTCACAAGGACACATTGATGTAAATAACAAATATTATGTATGCGTTGCTCTCAATACCTCAGCTTTGGGAAAGTGTGATATGGTTTTGATATTAGTCAAATGGCTAGATTGCTTTTGGCTGCTGCTTACACATGGCTATGTTTTTAGTGAGGACTATGGCAACGCATCACCACAAATGTCCTCTAGTTTTACTTGGAAAGAGACATTTCTAATTCTTGAAAAGTATGTTTATAAACCAGTTCTCTGTGTACAGGGCTTTCAGGCAAACACTATGAAGGACTGAATCAATCAAGTCAGGCAGTTAATTTGTGCACCATGGATTTGACAGATTATCATGATTTAATCAGGTCTTTTTCTTTTATTCTCACTGGTCCTGTCCATTTTCGGACAGAGATGTAAATAGATAAAATACATGCCATTAGCTTCCATTGAAATCAGAATGATAGAGGTGTGTGTGGACAGCCTGTTGTCACCAAGGACTTTGCAACTTTTCCGATGTCAAACTTCTGATATTAAATGCCCTGTCCCTGTTAAATAAATGTATACATAAACATCAAGCTGTCGGAGAAGCAATAGGGTGATGTGGGGCACTGAGGTCACACATCTGTATGCAGATTATGAGGAAGACAGGCTGTGAGGTCCACCCCAAAGATCAGTAGGAGCAGACAGGGACATCACACTTGGACAGAGATGACTGTGTTTATCACCAAACCTCTGGCCTTTCAACACAGCTGGTGAGAAATTTTTTTTTGTTTCCGATGCAGATGCATCACTCTGGTACAGCATGTATACTGACCTTGACTGGGTATTTCACCATCAATCTCTGACACATCAAAGATTTTACAGCAGAGATTGAACACTGTTTTATTTTTCTGTGTCACAGGCAAGTCTCTCTTTGTTCTGATTCTATTTGAAGGTGTTAAGATGAAGGGGCTTTAAAGTTTGATAAATTACCGTTTGAGTAATATATTAACAGAATGCTCAAATACTTATGCTCGTTTGCAAAGGGATGAGTGTGGGTAAGCTTCACTTCACACAAGAGTGCTCCGCTTGTCATCAACACTTATTCGTCATGTCATTTACACATATTGCGCAGATTTCTGCTTGTTTGGCAATTAATATGATTAAGAAAGTAATCAGAAACCTTTCCAAGGTAGAGGACACAGCCACTGGAGCATATGATTACTGTCATAACCGAAGGAGGTCTCATACTGTCATTCTTTGTAAGTTAGAGATCTCCATGGTGATGACTGCGATGAAAAAAAACTGCACAGCAACGAGTGTACTGTATGTAGCAACACCGCAAGTTTTGAGCCTCTTTTGGGTCGATCTGAACAAACAATGGAGCGTTTCTCTCTGGCAGAGATAAAGAGCGAATTGTGTGCCCGTGCGCGCGTCTCTCTCGGCTTGCTGCTCGGAGTCAATCTCACCGAGCGGCTCGCTGGCTTGGAACACATCGAGGTCAGTGGTGTTCTCTTTCATTGTGACTGTCTCTCCCACTTCATTTATGGGAGCAGGAGTATGAAGCATCCCCCTGTTCCAACCTCTCCCGCCTACATCCCAAAGTACAGAACACATTGATCATTCAGGTATATTATGCTCTTTGTGCACATCTGTGAGCATGACGTACACTGATCTATTATCGTTGGTTAAGCCTCATTTGGACTTTCTGAGATTTTATTTCAGTAGCCTATTTTGTTGAACTTAGAGTTTCTTTTCAGCAATTACCATTGTGATCCCTGCTCTGCGCTCTCTGAGTGGAGTGTACAAAAGGTAAGGCACTTCAGGTAAAATGCATAAAGACGCAAATAAAACAGCAGACAATTTTGAGTTGAGTTTGAGTTGAACTGTGTTATATTGATTTGAGTCAGTAAAAGATTGTAATATTGCTGCATGCTCTGAGATTACAATACAATGAGGTTGTAAAATCGCTGCCCACTCTGGAAGCAGTTTTACAAAGGAACAAACTGTAGTAATTCTTTTGCCGATCAAAACAGTTACATTCATTTACATATACAGTAATTGTAGCTTGTCAGACATACTTTAAAATGTATGAAAAAAGTGTGCTATCAAATGCAAAACCAAACATCAGGAGTAGAATGATGTTTATGAGACATCAGATAGAAAGTTGTCTGAGAAGCAACAGGGTGATGTGGAACACTGAGGTCACACATCTGTATGCAGTTTATGTGGAAGACCGGCTGTGACGTCCACCCCAAAGGTCAGTAGGAGCAGACAGGGGCATCACATTTGGACAGAGATGATCATGTTTATCACCAGACCTCTGGCACATTCAACACAGCTGGTGAGAACCTATTTCATTTTCCGATGCAGATGCATCACTCTAGGGCAGCATACTGACCTTGACTGGGTATTTCACCATCAATCTCTGAGACATCAAATAATTATGACAGAGAACAGGAGGAGGAAAACAATTTCCTCCTCAGCAATGAAGAGGAATTACTGAAGAATTTATGATATTGCTTGGTAGGTTGATATGTTGCTGATAAATGGCCACAGCAACAAAGAGGAATGACTGAAGAATTTGTAGGTATTTGTTGATATTTATGGGTGCCTAATGGGTCTATGGGACCTAAGTTCAATGACCCCTATTACGTCACTTTCCGCCATATTGGACCTCCGCCATATTGGATTTAGTCCAAACTCTACGAAAAGTTTCAGCGTTCACAAATTTCATCCGATTTTCATGGAACTTGTCGGAGATAATCTTCTGCCCGAGCCGCACAAACGATACTTGTCAGATTTTTCAATTTCATTTTTGTTTGTCCGTGACAGCCAATCAAATATGGTGATGAACCCGCCAAACAGGAAGTAGACCAACATCTCCGTGACGCTTTGAGTTAACATAACAAAACCCGATACCATTAGTCAGGACACTGTCCCAATCACTCACAGCTATTTTTATGCATATACATTGAACACTCTAGCGCCACCACCAGTTCAATGCTGGACATGCGTTCATGCGCGTGATCCTTGACTCTTTTGTCTGATTTCACAATTGAGGTAGTGTCTGTGTCCTTGGACCATCCCGAGTTCATCGACTCCTATCCCGGCACTTTCCGCCATATTGGACCTCCGCCATATTGGATTTGGTCCAAACACTACGAAAAGTTTCAGCGGTTACAAATTTCATCCGATTTTCACAGAACTTGGCGGAGATGATCTTCAGACCGAGCCTCACAAACGATACTTGTCAGATTTTTTAATTTCAAGTTTATTTGCCCGTGACAGCCAATCACACATGGCGACGATGCCGCCTAACAGGAAGTGGGCTAACATCTAGGCTATGCTTTAATATATGAAGTCCAAACTTGGTACAGGGACTTGGTATCTGATTGTGAGGACGCACTAGGAAATTGGCATCATGTGGCCTCTATAGGGGGCGCTGTAATACAGGAAGTGAGCTTGTATCTCAGCAACGCTTTGGTGTACAAAGTCCAAACTTGGTATAAGGACCTGTTACCTTATTATGATGACGCACTAGGAAATTGGAATCATTTGGCCTCTATAGGGGGCACTGCAATACAGGAAGTGAGCTCCTATCTTAGCAGCGCTTTGATGTATGAAGTCCAAACTTGGTACAGGGACTTGGAACCTGATTGTGAGGACACAGTAGAAAATTGGCATCATTTGGCCTCTATAGGGGGCGCTGTAATACAGGAAGTGGGCTCATATCTCAGCAACGCTTCATTGTATGAAGTCCAAACTTGATACATGGACATATTAGCTGATTATGAGGACATGCAAGGAAAGTGGTCTCATTTCGCCTCTAGGGGTGCTGTAATAAAGAAAGTGAGCTCAAATCTCAGCAACAATTTGGTGTATGAAGTCCAAACTTGGTAGAGGGACATGGTAGCTGATTGTGAGAATGCACAAGGACATTGGTGTAATTTGGCTTCTTGCTGTGAGTGCTTGCTCATGCCATGGCAACGCCATTCCTGCTATAGCGCACTGCTTGGCCCCCACATTGCTGCTTGCAGCTATATTTCTGATTCTATTTGAAGGTCTAAAGTTGAAGGGTTTTTAAGTTTGATAAATCACAGTTCCGGTAATAAATGAATAGCACGTTCAATTGAGGGTACGCTTCACTTCACATAAGACCTGTGTTTCACCTGTCATTTAAACTTTTCTGTTAAGCATATTTCTAGCACGCCTTCTGCTTGTTTTGTAATTCATATGATTAAGAGTAATCATACCCCTTTTCAAGGTAGATGACATGATCACTGGAGCATGTGATTAGGCTACTGTCATAACAGAGGGAGGTCTCATGTTTCAGCAGACAGTCACTTATTATGTTGCAACATGTGGGAGCAGGAGGTAAAGGTCTAAAATTAAAATAAAACATTTTCAAAGGGACACTAGGGTGGTTCACAAAATTAATTTTCACCAAATTTTGCCAGATCGCATTTTGTCTTGTTCCAATTGGCATTATAAGCATCTGTACCAAAAACCGAGTCAATTGCTGCACATTTAGGGGTGGCACACTTTTTCACAATATTGACACACACACAATACATGATGTATTGGCATGAGGCTTCTGTATCCGGATAAAACCACTGCAGATGCTTCATTGAAGAGCATTGGACGACATTTGTGATATCTGTCATTTTTTGATGCTCGCGTTAATGCTGAAGAAAAGAGACAATGCTGAGAAATCTTGAAAGACACCCTGGGAAGATGCTCAAAGACTTGATGCCAAGTCTTTCTTCCACAAGAGCAGTACAGCTACCATCTCTGGCCTCGTCATTCAAATTACTAAATATGTTTAGCTACTAGTAATTACTAATAAAATGCCATACATTAAAATACATTATTAACTAAATACACTATATGAATTTAACATTGTGTGTGTGGAGAGAGTCAAGCAGAATCTAGGATGTCCACTGTTGTGAATGATCCCACTACAGTATATATTACTGATGACGTCAGGGTGGTGGGGGCCCCAAAATCAAACACATTTATAAAAAAGTATCGAAGAAGTATCGAAATCGCAATTCTTGACTTGGTATCAGAATCAAACCCCCCCTCCCCCTCAAAGTGTGTAAATCCCCCCTACATAAATAACCTAAGGGGGGAATTACCCCCTATTTTGAAAAATGAATTTTAAGCCCTGCAGATGTTCAAAATGTCAATAGGAACAAGGCAAAATGCAATCTGGCAAAATTTGGAAGACTTATACCATTATATTGTGAACCACCCTAATGGACACCTGTAGGCCATCTGGAAACCTGTCATTATTTTCAGCTTTTATACCATCATATTAGGGTTATCTCCGGTAACTATGGTAGTCGACATTAATCAGATTGATAATTCTTTAAATGGCTTCTTCACATACAATTATTCTGGGAACAAACTGTACACTAGCTGGTGCCTATGATGTATCCAGAAACCAGCAGAACTGAACAGGCCAGTAAAAGTCTGTTTAGATGAGTACTGGATCAATGAGAGCAAGTGGACATATAAAAGTATTCATTTGTCAAACATGATGCTACTGATGATATGGGATTCCCAGAGACAGGGAAAGAACCTGATGCTTAAAACACAAACCCAGCAGTGATCAGTAGCCTACATGAATGGGAAAAGCTCAGGTTATGGGAGGTTTCGAGCTCCTTATGTTTATACAAATTAATTTGAACACCTGAATGCAACCTCTTTCTATAGCCAAGAAGAGTGATATTTTGTGGATAATGCACGAGTACAGCAGAGTATATCTTTCTCTCATTTTCAGATTTGGGCAGCCCAGTGTGTGTTTGTGGTTGGCACTTGAATAATCTCTGTGGGGTAGAAAGGCTGTTTTTGCCAGCCACTTTCATTGCCAAAGCAGGCCCCATGATGCTTCATTTCCAAACAACATTTCTTTAGTTGCTGTTTGATTATCTCTGAAAGAGAAAACAAATTCTACATGCAGTCTTCCCCATTGATGATACCCCTTCAGGTCCATGTCCCCTCCCACATTTTACACATGACATGACCCTGCCTACTCACGCTGATTTGCCCTCAGCGTCCAGCTTAACGGCACTGGCCCCCTTCTTAGCCAGGAGCGACGTGACCTTGTCCACCTCCCCATGCTCCACCGCGGAGAGGAGACGCTCGTCATTCTTACTCCATTCATGGGCCTGCAGGAAGACACACAGACACACACACAGACACACACACAGACAGACAGACAGACAGACAGACAGACAGACAGAGACACACACAGTAAGCATAAATACAGCGAATTACATCTCCAGCAGACCAGTGGCTTTCCACATAAATGTAAACTATCTGATCCTTACTGTGAGAGAATAAAGGGAGCTGAGGCATGGGAGATGGGTGTGTTAGCACAGCGGCTAGAACTCATGGGTCCATGTGAGAGAATAAAGGGACCTGAGGCATGGGAGATGGGTGTGTTAGAACAGCGGCTAGAACTCATGGGTCCATGTGAGAGAATAAAGGGACCTGAGGCATGGGAGATGGGTGTGTTAGCACAGCGGCTAAAACTCATGGGTCCATGTGGCAAATATGTGACAGGTTTCATCCATGTTTGTGTTTGGGATAAAGACAGACCATGTATTCGGTGTGGGAGGAGAATTCCAAATCATTGCTCATGCCAAGAAGCTATGTAGTGAGATAAATGTCAGCTGCCATGGAAGTAACAGGCCTATTAAAAAGGAGAGGTTGTCACTGCTACCCTTTCAGAACGACCTGATGTTTTATTTCTGTAGAGCACCATGCTTCACGCTCTAAGAATGAACAAGATCAACAAACAGGCCGGAGTTGTTTTTCTACTCAACTGCGGATCATTTTCTCAAATAATAGCCACATTAATAACCCCTCGCTGACTGCCAAGGCAAAAGGGTTTGACCTCAACTATCCTGACATGAAGGTCAACCTCAATAGGTACCTCATGCATGCTCCTCTACCAGAAACACGCTGTCCACAGACATGTCATGAAATAACAAGATGAAGGAGATGAAGGCGTTTTCTTCATTTATTTCTTGCCATTCCGACACCCCACCCCCACCCCTCTCGAATCTGTACACACCTTCAGTCATGGGTGAGAAGCTACAAGGTGATTATTGGATGTTGGGTAGGAGGGAGAACACCAGCAGAGACACAATTAATCAGCAGGGGAGCGAGTGGGTCTCTCAGTGGGGGAGGAACAGCACAGCACAACATGTCCCACTCCCACTCAGGGTTGATTTAGTGTCATGTCTTTGTCCCCCTCCCCAGAGCCACCAAACCAGGACAAATGATGCTTGTTTTTCTTGTTTCACGCTAGCAGCTACTAGCTTTGGGGTGTTGGCTGTATACTAGTTGAGCTTACTGATGTGTTGGGCGAGACCGAGGGCAAAGCAACTTCTTTGATTGCAACAACACAACGCAATGTGGCTACACATGTAGAGGTCGGTATACCACCTACAAACAATCTAGCTAGTACATACAGCAACACAAGCATACACGTACCAACACACCTATATATACAGAGGGGAAAATAAGTATTGAACACGTCACATTTTTTTTCAGTAAGTATACTTCCAGTGAGGCTATTCGCATGACATTTTCACCTGACATTAGTATTAACTTAGGTAATCCACACATATATAAAAATCCAAACATTAATGTCTAAAAGTAGTGTTATGAGTAAAAAAGTGGAATGGCACAGGGAAAAAGTATTGAACACGCTAAGAAAAAGCAGTACACAAAGGCGAGGAATGACAAGGAACAAACTGGAATCTATAAGTAGTTAGAGAAATTGTCCCTCCTGTCTGTGCAAATTGATATAAGATGGGTTAGTACATACTGGTGGGCTTATTACCAAGGTGTCACACAAGAAACATTTCATGATGGGTAAAGAGCTCTCCCAAGACCTTTGCAACCTTATTGTTGCAAAACATATCAATGGAACTGGTTACAGATGCACTTCAAAACTTCAGAATCATCCAGCAAGCAGTATTGGAGCCATTATCTGCAAGTGGAAGAAACATCACTGCATCATCGTCTGGCCATGCACAGGATTTCCTTGCAAGATTTCTGACCAGGAAGTCAGAAGGATAGTCAGAAGAGCCAAGGACCACTCTGAGAAAGCTCCAGAAAGATTTGGAGGCAGCAGGTACAATTGTTACAGAGAAAATCATAGGTAATGCACTCCACCGTCATGGCCTCTATGCACGCTCATCCCGCATGACTCTATTGCTGAAGAAAAACATGTCAAAGCTTGTTGAAAGTTTGCTACACAACATTTGAACAATCCTATGAAATACTGAGAGAATGTATTCTGGTCAGGCAAGAGCAAAATGAAACTTTTCAGATGTCATACTACACACCATATTTGGAGGAGAAATGGCACTGTGCATCACCCTAAAAAAAAAACATACCAACATGGTGGTGGCATCATGGTGTGGGCTGTTTTGCATCTCATGGCACTAGCAGACTTCATACAGTTGAAGGAATGATGAATGGAGTCATTTTGTTCTGGGAGAATCTTTACTTCCACCAGGATGATGAGGATGAGACATGGCTAGACCTTCCAGCAGGACAATGATCCAAACCATTCAGCAAAGGAAGCTCTCAATTGGTTTCAGAGAAAGGAAATCAAGGCCCTGACTTCAATTCAATTGAACAGTTTTGGAAGTTAACTAAAGATCAGGATTCACAAAAGGGACCCCTGAAATATTCAATATTAAAGGACTATCTGTTTAAAAGAATGGGCCAAAATCACACCAGAATACTGTGACTGATTAGTTTCGTCATACAGGAAATGCCTTAAAGCTGTCATTACGAATAAAGGCTTTTCCACAAAGTATTTAAGAAATTTCAGCAGGCGTGTTCAATACTTTTTTCCTGTGTCATTCCACTTTATTACACATAACTCTACCTATGGACATTAATGTTTGGATTTTTTTTATATGACTGGATTATTTGAGTTAATACTAATGTCTGGTGAAAATTTCATGCAAATAGCCTCATTGGAAAAAATGTTGATGTGTCCAATACTTATTTCCCCCGCTGTATATATATATATATAAATAAAACCTACTCACACAGCCAGTGGTGTTTAAGTGCAGAGTATTAGGGGGAGGAATCAAGCCTAATGGTCGAGTGCCCTGAGAGGAGAGCAGATTGTTTACCTCACACTGGCATGCACGAGGGTTGAGCCAAAAGCAGACCGCAGAGGTCAGCCGATGAAAGGGGTCACAGCTGAAGTCTGTCACCATTTTGGGAATGTACTGCAACTGGAGATGGCATCAGGGACCCACCTTGGAAAACCTAGTGCTATTTCTGTGTATCCTGGCCTACTATCCTTAAGAGCCGAACGCCAGGAAAACTCCAAAGCTAGCGAGCACTAGGACTCAAGAGGGTTATTCCTTTTAGTGTCCCTGTGGAACTACAGACCCTGTATGCCTAAGGTATATCCCTATACTGATATAAAGCCTTCGTCACGCACAACCGAGTCGGTGAGCTAATCAAGAGCTTTACAATCGTCCAATAAGAGCAGGAGCTCATACAGCTCAGTCACTTTGCAACAAGATACACTTGGGCTACAGAGAGTATCAGGCAATGACAACAAAGTTCAATCAGTGTAGAATTCATATCATAAAAAAGGGGGAGAAGATACTGTACACCCAAGGAGGCAAATAATGTACAAAGTGAAACTGAGACCATCTGTGGGTGGGGAGTGGGAGGACGAAGAGAAAGACATCCGCAGTTAACAGGCTTACTTAAGTGGCCAACAATGAATCAATCAGCTTAAGACGGAGGTGGGAGTAAATCACACATGTGCAAGATACAAGCAAGTCTCAAGTCATTCCCAAGTCACAGTGGTGAAAATTAGGGATGCACCAAATCCAGATTTTTGGGGTTCGGCCGAATACCGAATCCACTGGTTAAGATTCTGCCGAATCCGAAACCGAATACCGAATCCTACTCCATCCTCAGTCCATTAACACAGTAAACACATTTATGAAGTAAATAACATCCACAGCAGTGTATATTTAATTTTATTTTATTTTAACTGCAAATTGAACATGTAGCTCGACTAGAATCACCTTCTTTGGACTGAAAGTACTGCCAAACAACACTTTTTCTGCTCACGAGTTCCATTTTCACTTTCTCACTCACACAGCCTACTGCATTCGAACGGGCCACCTACGTAAACACCTTCCTATAATCAAAGGCGGCGTCATGACGTCGACCAGTGTAGCGCGCATAGTGTAAGCGTAGGGTTCGGTTCGGTGGGGAAAAATTCTAAGGTTCGGCAGAAACCGAACCCCGTCAAAAAATCCAATATTCGGCCGAATCCGAAACCGAATCCTGGATTCGGTGCATCCCTAGTGAAAATCAAGCAGGCCTGCTTTAAAAATAGGATGAAAGGTGGCCCACGCAACTGGCTGGGGCACCTGCACCGTACGCCGGGCGACCCGGGTTCGATTCCCGCCCCGTGGTCCTTTCCGGATCCCACCCCGACTCTCTCTCCCACTCACTTCCAGTCATTCTCCACTGTCCTATCGAATTAAAGGCATAAAAAGGCCAAAAAATATATACTTTAAAAAAAATAGGATGATAGAGAAAAACATCATTCCAGCTAAGCATTCAATAATGAAAACTGAATATTATATTATATATTAGCCTATAATTAATGTGCAGTAAGCAGAATGTAGGCATGGCTGCATGTTTTTGCAGATCAAAATGACATAAGCCTAACAGCTGGTTTGAGTTAGGCTATATGTTTATTGTTAAGCTTATTAAAAAACTTCCTGATAGAGAAGACAAACCATTTTGTGGAATGATTCATCTAGTCAGGTAGAACCCCAGGATAGGTGTGACATAAGGTATGAATCTGCCATGCCCCCTTTTTTGACCATGAAAAAATAGATGCAGATTACTGTATAAACCCATCATGTACGGTGTCAAATGAAAGCTCTTCTCAAACAGATATCAACAATGTCAATATAAAATGCTAAAAATGATTTCAAGTCCCTCTAGAGAACATAATATCTGTAAAGTCCGGTAAGGTGAAATGCTAGGCTGAGCAACAAACTGTCTCAACCCTCAACAATTAAATGGACAGTTTACAAGGAACAAAGCAGTACTCTGATTCTAAAAGCAGCTATATACAGAACATGTTGCCAGGCTGGCCTTGTACACATCACAAACATCAAATGTCTCCAAACAATATTCATTCAATCAGACATTTCTCCCTTGCTGTCATCAGTATCCTCCACTGAAAGTGTAACCATCTTCAATTTTTTATTTGCACACTGTGCATCACCTTTGCAATGGCAGTCGGTGGTGCACGGTAGTCCATCTGACTGACAGTTGCAAGAGACTAGGGCTGTAACGATATACGATTCGAAACCGAAATCGCGACATTCATATCCACTATACTGTGTCGCGGTGTGAAAAGGCAGAATCGCGACACACCCTTTCTAGTGTTTCACGCAGTGCTTTGCAGTTCACTGATCATCTCAATACCAACGTTTCCCAACAGGGCCTGTCCCAAGGAGAACAAGTATTACCTTGAAACTTAAACACACATGGGGAAACTGAACAGTCCAATCAGTAGACTATGATCGGCTAAGCTAGCCAACTTTGTTTACAATATTTCCAGGCTTCAACCAGACAGCTGAATTAAAGAGGTAGAGTTGTAATATAAAATAGTAGGCCTAGGCTATAGGCTAATCTGCATAAAGTGTGCTGTCATAAATATCAGTCATTCAGAAAAATATTTTTATATCAGGATATAAAATAATAGATATATTATATTGTAATCCTCTGGTGTTGTAAGGGAGGCTATTAAAAATGTTATTTAATAAAATGTCTAGCCCCCCCCCCCCCCCCCCAAAAAAAAAAAAAAGAAAAATCGAGATTCGTATCGAACCGTGGGTCAAAAATCGTGATACAAACCGAATCGTGAGGTTGGTGTATCGTTACAGCCCTACAAGAGACCCTGGAGCATGCTGGCACTGCCTTGCATCCACAAGCAACAAGCTGTAGAACGTTTTTCGGGTGCAATGTCAGTGTTGCCATGAACAGGCACAGGAATTCCATCCTCTATTTTCCAACCAAACAGGGATGGATCATCAGTACACACGGGAGGTGTTTTGTTAGCAGCTCTCCACAGCAGGACTTGCAGCCGTGCACGCTTGATGTGTTCCGCTGCACATTCTCTTGTCTTGAGGATCTCTTTTTTTGGTGAATAGCATGTATCTCAAGTTACTGAGGCGCTCAACAGTCTTTCCCTAGTAGAGGCAAGAAAGGAAATCCATTCCTGCCTTCATGCTCATCAGCTTCTACATCTGTAAAATCCTTCAAATCAAGATTCCTCTTGAGCATCAAATTGATTGCTGAGGATTTCCCTTTGCCATATGGATATGACACATTGTCACAACCAGA
Organism: Alosa pseudoharengus; assembly: GCF_046254945.1. Lineage (NCBI taxonomy): Eukaryota > Metazoa > Chordata > Actinopteri > Clupeiformes > Clupeidae > Alosa > Alosa pseudoharengus. The sequence goes on along the minus strand of NW_027468609.1, from coordinate 5,212,042 downwards.
CAATGCACTGTGTGTCTGTGTGTGTGTGTGTGTGTGTGTGTGTGTGTGTGTGTGTGTGTGTGTGTGTCTGTGTGTGTGTGTGTGTGTGTGTGTGTTACTAACCCCGGATGGGTAAAATGCAAAGCTTTCACAAATTCCTTGTATACAAGTACACTTGGCCAACAAACCTGATATGGCAGCCGTGGCCTACTGGCTTCGGGCTTGAAAACGAAGGGTTGCCGGATCGATCTCCGACCAGTAGGAAAAATGTGGGTGGGGGAAGTGGTTGAGCACTGCTCTCCCATGCCCACATCCACAGCTGAAGTGCCCTTGAGCAAGGCACCTCTCTTCCCATGAGGGTCAACATCCTAACTGACCTCGGTGACCAAGCAGTGTATCCCGAAGCAGTGTAGTGGAAAAAGTAACTTCACATTTGCACTGGGTGGCAAAGGTTAGCACCTTTTGCAGCACTGCAAAGTGCATTTCTCCAAATTTTGGCTGGCTCATACATAATTCAGGCAACGTCTGAGAAACCAAAAAAAAGAGTGAATAAAATTAACCCAACCTCTTGGCCCTACACTCTCATTCACCACGGTGGATCGCCTATAAGGTTTCAAAGGAGAGAGAGCATGGTGGGAAACTTGCAAATTCAAATAAATGCAGATCCCTACTGTTTGTTTTGCTTAACCCCGTTTGGTCTGATTAGGCTTTGTTTGAAGAACGAGCTGGGATTTCTTTATTAACCCTCTCTTGTACAGTCATTTTATTATTGCTCAATACAAGCTCCCAGTTTCACGGCACATTTTCTGCTATTTACAAGCCTTCATTCAGCATTTATGTTGCGGCTCAGTGGTCCATGCCCCAGGTATGGAGGTCAGACGCTGCATGTGTTGAAACTTCTCTCTGGCTAGAGGGAACGATTGGGCACAACCACAGGGGCCCCGAGAGTCTGACTGCATATAAATGGGCGCTCCAATTTTGCAGCTGCATGCGAGCAAGCAATTCATTGCGTTCACAAAATTAAGACATACAGAGCACATCGGGCAATGGGCATCCACTGAGTTGATTGCCTCTGGATAGTTCAATTATCCTCCCTTAAAGACAACAAAGAGCCTATAAAAGCAAAAAAAAAAACGTCTACAAGCCTCCTGTGGATAAACATAGTCCCTATTGGTTACATTGTCTCACATTTAATGCTAATGCTTCAGGGTAAAAAGTCCATCATTCTCTCAGCGTGATGCATTAAGATTTTGATTTATGCATTGTGAGGAAAATCGTTGAAAACACGTTTTATTGTCTGGATCCTCATACAGAATAGTCACAATGAGAGCTGCAAATGTGAGATGGCCTGGGGCCCGCAGCCACCTTCCTGCTACAACACACTGATTGGCACTCAATACAAATGTGGAGCAACAGCTAATCCAGTGCTTATGAGATGACCTCGTCAAATGCATCAGGATCATATGAATTGGATCAGAGAGGTCAATCCAAATCTGCGCAATGGCTGCACTTTCAACAGGACAGCTGTGGCAGATTGTGTGGCACAACATCGGATGAAGCAACTGTCAAATTCAGTTTAGGCTTTGTGGAGGATCAAGCGTGCAAAATTGCAAAATGCCACAAAGATAAGTGGAGGCGTAAACAAATAAATGCCTGACAGAACAAGCACCAACGTCTCCTTGTCGAAGCGTGTTCAACAACAAAAAAACGTTGCTGTTCAGCGTATATACGGTGCAATCCATTTCCTTCTGCTGGTGAGAGTTTCAGCAGTGAGGATATCAGGTTCATAGGTACCCCCGCACCACGAACAGGGGAGAACAGCTATACTTTCCGGTTTCATTCCTTCTGTTGGAAAAAAAATGTATTAATCATTGCCAGTGTGCATACATCAGCCACTGGTGCAAATGAAACCCACACAGATTGAAGACAAGAGATCTCTGTTGTTTCACATCTAGCACCACCCCTCCCCTACCCCTGGAAAAACAGGAAACACTTAACATTATCTGGGGGGCTCTGTGTGTGACTGAGTAAATGTTGCTGGCGGTTGCGGTGGTGGCGGTAGAAGGAGGGTACATATGGAGACGCACACCAAACACAACCAACACCCACTCTTCAGTGTAAACACCTCACTCTTATCAGATCCAGGTCTTCCTCAACATGGCAGTAATGGAGTGGATGGGAGCAGGGAGCGGGAGAGAGGGACAGCAGAGATGGAAATACTTTGAGCAGACCATTAAACGGGTCCTTTTCCATAAACCCCTTTTTATGCTTCATGGGAATTTGACGGTGGGGGTGGGGGTGGGGGTGGGGAGGGGGCAGCAAGTCTCTGCTCTGTGCATGCACTATGGGAAGAGAGTGATTTCACTGGCCAAACCGCAGTACATTACGCTTTCCAGAGCAAAGGGACAACGTCCAATATAAATTATCTTTGTGCACAGGCTCTTTACTAGCATACCAAAAACAGCAATTCGTGTACACTGTCGGAGGCACATCTTGGAAATAATCAGCAACTACACTGACCACGCTCTGCCCCCTTCAAGCTTCTCTGGGTATCATGTTCAGTTAGGCGCTCAGCCAATAGGCCAGCTGATAGGCTGCCTAAGCCTGGTGCTAACAGCATCTCACTTTCAGCAGCTCAAGCTGGGAAAGTTGGGTGAGGGATGTATGTGCTTTGACCTGCCAACCCAGAAGAGACAGGTTAAGATGCCGGCACACCCATGACACGGAGCAATGCATCACAGTTTCCAAAAAGGTGGTGTCCCTGATCACAGGGTGGAGGGTGTGAGTATTTCCTTTTAAAATCGCCTGGAGAAGAGTGTGTTAGTCTGCAAGAGACCCCCAACAGAGCTCCCCTATCCCCAGGGCGAAAGTACACCAAAGCCATAAGCTCCTCTAATCTTATTAAGACTTGAAAACCGCACAGCATAATGATAAAACGTAACCTATGATGAGAAATACAGAAATAAAGCATCTTCAAAAGTACTTGGCTTTAACTGAAGGGAACTCTGCACAATCGTTCAATCCTATGGGCCGTTGCAAAATACCTCACTCTGTAGTCAAGGAGCAAAAAAAAAAAATCTTAAAGACCTGGCAAAAAACCTTTAGTCTGGATTTATAGTCCATCCAGACGAACAGCAGCTGCTAAAGCCACTTCTGCCTGCATCTCCAAGCCTTAGCTCTTGTGTCTGGGGTTCACCCACACCCACATCCCTCGGCTGATCTTATAAATCTGATTCTCCACCCTCCCCACTGCCCCTCCCCCCCTCTCTCCAGTCCTCCTCCATGCCCTACCCTCAACCCTCAGCCCTCAGCCCCCCTCAATCATCAGCAGCCCTATGATTATACTGGGTAAGCACTGTGTGGAGACACATCCTAAGCAAGCTGGAGAGCTCGTCTCGATGCGTTGAGCAAAATTGCAAGCCATAGTCAAGACGTTTCAGACAGCGCTTCCGATGACTGGGACCAGCTGTCTGAAAAGGTGCCATGTCTTGTCTGGCCAGGAAGACAGAGTTGTGTCTGTGGCGCTGAGGCTCTGTGCCCCCTCACCCCCCCCAAAAAAAACAGATGCATGTTGGGAGTTGCGAGGGTGGCAGGGACTCGAGAACCCTGGTCCATTCCGGAACAGAGCATATTTCATTCCCAGGGTTTATAATGCAGAACATCTGAATAGGGTTCCGAAATAAACACAATGCTCCTTTTCTGCTGTGTAACAGCTGAAACAGCTTAAACTGTTCAAAATGGCTTCTGCAAGTTTACATTACTCCGAAGCTCAAACCAAACTATAAGATACTTCAGTCCTCGGAAGAAAGAAGGGTCAACAAACAAACGCTACATGTTTGCTCTTGGACAGCCATCTACATCCACTTGAGAAAAGCTGCCCCGTCTCCAAATCTTCTTGCTTTACGGGATGTGATCTTTTATGCATTGCCAAAACAATCTCTCTCCACATTCACAAAAGCTGAATGTTCCCCTAACAGAAATCACAAACCAGCCATGCCAAACCAGACTGTTTGAAATAAGTTAATGTTATGTTAAGTTCCTTAAGGCGATGCCTGAAGCTTGAGCCTTCTGTAGGTTTCTTTCAAACTCACATTAGTTCACGTACGGGCAGGGGGAAAAAACACAGAGACCCATTGCTGGGAATCGTTGTAAATCACAGCAGTTAAGAGGAAAGGATTGGTGCTGGCGTTCCTTGTCTCAGATGAGGTCAGAGTCTGGGAAGACATTTATCAAGCCTGTGCTGAGGTACGGTTAGTGAAAGGACAACATAAGCAGCGCCATCGTTTCTTTTTTCACTCACTCGGTCTTTCTTTTTTTGTTGCTGCTTACAAGGAATGTTGAGTACTTCGTCATATTTCATTCTGCTCTGAGGCCAGCAAAGACTTAACCCTTCAGCACTGTAAAAATAGCATTTGCGCTATACTTCCTGAAGCACAAATAGCCTTTCCTGTTCTATTAATACATGATTGAATTTGGAATGCTTAAGCTTACACTTTCCAGACTGTTTCACTTTGGTCTGGGGGCTACAATTACTGCAGTGCATTTAAATGAATAATGTAACAATAACCCAAGATATCATTCCAAGATATCATAAATGGACATTGTTTAATGAGCAATAAAACCAGTCTGAAGTGATGGAAACAAATATCAGACAAAAACTTCATTAAAATTCTACAACCCACCACAGAGATGAATGTAATGAACAATAAGTAAAAACAAGAAGCCCCAAAAAGTTCTAAATTTAAAGTTAATGCGGATTTTGAGAAATGTATCTGTTGTTTGCCATCTCTATGTTGACTCTCAAGGCCTCTGTATTCCCCGTCTTATCTTCCATCTGCCGACTGCATCGTTACTTCATGCTGGGAGGAAAGCATGTGTACGTTATCGGGAGCTTCACCCTTTTGAACCTTCTGACAATAGTAACTAAATTCCAGACAGGCCTTACAATTAGACATACAGTAAGCAAAAATCCATCTAAAAAGATGGTTAAAGACTCCAAAAAAAGAGTGTTGTCTAGACAACACAACACAGAATATGTAACAAATAAGCATTTCAGACAGCTGTGTTGACAGAGTTGATGCACAGTACTGCATAATCCAAGGCAGACACATGAATTAGGCCTTGAGACTGAGACATAAAGGGGGTTTGCCATGCTGAGACTAGCCTCTGTTAATCCCTCAGGGTGAGACAGCTGGGAGCAGGCTAATACAGAGGATAATGCTCAAGGCAAGCGCCTGTTGTTCCCATTCTCTTTTGCTTTCTTGCATCGCTGCCAGACCTACTGCTATTGGTCACCTGAAACGTTTCTTTTTTGTCAACAAATACTACCAGTCTCAAAACTGGTCTGAGTTGGGAGAGCTGATTGGTCAATGGATGAGAAAGAAAATAGACTCAGAGCATGCAAAAGAGCCATCAATCCTTTCTGACCTTATCCCAACCAGTTTTCAAAGAATGGAGCAGACAGGGGTCTCCTTTAATACTGTACGATTTCACTACTCAATACTCTAATGGCAATGTTTGGAAATATAATGGCCATGTTGAGTCTTACACAGTCAAATAAAAGTCAATTTATTTACAGCTGTCCCTGTCAATGCAGCCAGCTATTTCTGACCGTGTCCCGGCTGCCCCCATGTAGAGTGCACTAACAAGTATATAAATGGTCCCAGCATGCGCAAGGACAGTTCCCTTTCAGGCATGGCACTGTGGAAGAGCTGGGTTCTGCTCAAGTGTCAATCACGGATAGGGGGACAGAGAGGGAATTAAATACAGTATAGTCTGTCTGCTTTGCAGCCAGATGAACTTAGTTAGAAGGCTGCCATGGGAATGAGTCAGAGAGCTGTGAAGGAAACCAAGAGAGAGCGGAGGCTCGCGGTTTTTGCTAGGAGGCTGAGAAGTGGAGCGTTTTCCCCTTTTCCCTCTTGCTGGTGGAGAGACTATCTATCTACTCGCATCACCCTTCACCCATGTCTGACTGATGAGGTAACTGTGCCAAGCCTTCAAAGCGCACGCTACATTCACAATTACTTATCGCCCTCGAGACAACACTGCCGCCTTCCTCACTCCCAGGCTGGTCGGCTGGCCTCCCATGCTACCCTAAAAGGTCTACGATGATCTCATCCTCTTTATTTGGCCAGCTATTGCCTGAGTTGAGTTAAAGGGCAATTCCTCCCATACCGACAGTGTGAAGTTTATCAAAAAACATAGACATTACTGCAAGTATGTGTCCCTTTTGTAAAGAACAATAGGGAGTGAGCCCAACTGTCACCGCATAAAAGTATTCTCTGGACGTAACAGATGTCAGTGGCTCCACACAGCTCTTAAGCCCTGTTTAAAATCCTTCAAAAGTGATGATGGAATTTGACACAGAAAAGGCCAAAGTAGATGAAAAAAAGGCTGGCATGTGGTTGGCATGGTCACCACGGCTGGGTTTAGAAGATTCCTGGTGGTGCCGCATTACTTTCTTACCAACACATTGCCCGTGGTTCACACTGTCAAAGCATTACAAGGTCTGAGAGACTGCTCTCTGAAAACTTTAAGTAAGCTTCAACCTTCAAGAACTTTCACCAAAACCCCTCTTTGTCTTGAAATATTCAAAAACCATTCCACTGTACAAGACATCCTCATGTCAAATCTAAAGCAAATATATCTGCTTAAAATGTATGCTTAAAATGCATGTTTGCCTGTGATAATGAAAAGAATTAGTATCAGCGTTAAGAAATTAGAAAAAGACAAAGGCAAGGACAAAGATATGGAAGGGAGAGAACATCCTGCATTGTAAACTGGCTGCTGAAATGTCTCTGCTGTCTCTATGAACTGGCTGCTGAAATGTCGGTGCTCCAAACCAAATGCTGTCATGCTAATAAACAGCGTAATTACATCATACTGAATAAGATGTTTTGTGTGGGATGTAGGTGTGTGTGCCTGTGTGTGTGTGTGTGTCTCAGTGCTTTCACAAATAATGAATCACAGATGAAAGGGAGAACACAAACAGAGAGAGAGAGAGAGAGGAGGAAAAAGCAAAACAACTTCAAAACAATTCACAGAGGAAACTTGGACCAAGGGAGAGAGAGGGACTAGGACCTATAAATATTTAATATATGTGTAGCACGGTTTAATGGGGCACTGCTTCATCACACAGAAGGTTCCCCAGTCTAAACAGGGTGCAGACCAGGGGGTCCTGGACTGACAACGCTGGCCACATTACAAGCATTCTGTGGGGAACACACACAGCTCCAAATTGTTCCTGCAATCTCCTACTTTATATGCATAATTTTTTTCCTTTCAATCTAGGCCAGCATCTACTGGCTGGCAAGGCCTGTGGAATTGTACGTGAGACTGAACAAAGGTCTGCTTAAATATTTTCAAGGGAGGGGATGAACTGGTGTGACTACACAATGAGAAACAGAAAAAGGTCTCGTTAACAAAAAAGTTTTCTCGTTAACAAAAAAGACCCCTTAGCTAGTGGTATGCACATATTGTACTCCTGCTTCTCCGATACATTTCATCTGAGAATTGTTTGGCCATTGGACTACTTCTCTTCTAAAAAGTGCATTTTTTTGCCATTCCAGAACCCATGTTTCACTGAAGAGTGAAACGCTGACCCTTAACCCTTAGAACCCTCAGCTGTTTTTAGGGCATTTTCACTACCTTTATTCATAAGGATATTTTTTATTTATTCTGGTCATTGTAAGTGCCACACACACACATTATGTATTGTTTTTTTCAGCAGAGTCTAGGCTATCCAGATCTGCCATCATTGCATGTATTAGTACTAGCATTGATTTTATTTTGATTTTTAAAGAATTAAAATATAAAAAGTGTATTATAAAAAATCTTATATTTCGACATGTATCTCACCACAGCAAGCTCATAGCTCTACATGCATTTCATGTGTGTGTAGGGCAGACTGTCCTGAATCGGGCAATACAATTGCCATGTTGGAGGGATACTCTGGGGCTGAGCAATTTACAGAAATATGTGGTGTGTGATTTATGGAAATAAATGCCATTTTTTATTTAGTGATGAAAAATGACCTTTCTGCGCTCCATATCTGTGACAAGAACTGATCTGACCTGACTTGACCCGAGGTTGCGTGTTAGCCTGCGCGCCTATGGTGTATGCACTCATAATGATTCTCAACTTTTTACTGCATTGCCATGAACAAAGTAAAGGCAAAAAAGGCGTTTCTTTGTTGAACAAATTGGGATGCAATGTGAGCCTTGAATTGGATGCCATGCAGGAATTTGCTAGGATCTCAAAACCGGATTATGAACATGCTTTGCCATAGAGAAACACACAATAGCGTTGGATTATAAACATGCTTTGCCACAAAAACAGAAAAAACGTGGGGTAAGTCCAGCTATATGAAGTTATTATTTTGCTGTCACTTCGTCTGTTTTATAACCCATGATGTACTTGGTATCAAATGATAGCTCTGAGTCTCCTCTTTCATCTGACATGCGTGGCATATCTATCAGATCATGGGTCCTCAAGTAATTCAAACCAGAGTAATGGGTGTGCAGCGTTGTTTTGTGTACATGACGTTATTATTTTGCAGTCACTTCGTCTGTTTTTATAAGCCAGAAGGATCGATATACATGGTATCAATGGATAGCCCTGTGTCTCCTCTTGATATGCAAGATATGCTTGCCATATCTATGCGATCACGGGTTCGCGAGTAATTCAAACGAGAGTGGGTGCGCAGGTGAACGCAGAGAAGTATAGACTGTTAATATGATGCAATTTGATTTAATTTCATGATTTTTTTTACTTCTGCTCTGTCACGTAATAAAGGTTTCATCTCGTTGCGATGAACAGTTCCGGAGCAATGTAACAGAGAAGAAAGGGTGTGTTTTTTGACGCACTTTGCGTCAATCGGGTTCTAAGGGTTAAAGAGATTCCAGTGCAATTAGGGCCAGTGATAAAAAAAAAAAAGTGATGGGCCTGCGAGATGCAGTATTCTCATCATCAACACTAGAAGCGGTTGTATAGCTCCAGTACGTGACTGAACATGAGCATGCAAGGCCAGCTTTATTCACAACCCTGGGTCTGAATTCTGTGGTCTGCACTCCAGTAACACCACAGAATTCAGAATAGTGCCCGCATAGTATTTGGGTAAGGTTTCGTTCAGAACGCAATCTTTTGTGTACGCAAACTTTTGGTCAAAAAGCACCCAAGGCCTAAGGCTGACACACAGAGCCTTAAATAGTATCAAAAGGATACCTTTTTCTCCCCCTCTCTTATGGTGCTGTTAAAACGCAGCTGGCAACACACAGTACACTTGGCCCATGTCTTTGGTCTTACTGGCAAGCACTTTAGCCAAACCGAATGCATGACATTTATTGGCGAAAAACTAAACTATCAGACCAGGGGCATGGAATTCAGTACACCAACACAGTTGTTGTACAGTTAACACAAGAGGGTGTTAAGCATGTACAAGGTCCTTAGACATCTGATATTTACAGTATATCTAACGGAGTTATAACAATTTCAATGCTCTGTTAGTTATTCTGTAATCAGCCAAATGTATTATCCTTCTGTAACTATTCACGGCAAAAGCCAGAGACCAGACTCAGAGCTGCGTGGGTGGAAGTACTTTGAATCTACTGTACTGACTAAAATGGTTTCCAAGCAACCGTTACTCTGAAATAAGCCCACTATTACATTATGGCCGAAAAACAGCAAACGGACTATACTGCCTAAAAAAACACTGATTACCATTTTCTGTTACAATTTTCAGTGATAATAATGCCCCGACCACCATCTTTCAGATGGAAAAAGAATTATTGGCAACAACAGTGGTGGCGTATTAGTTTGGGGAACACTTCAAACCATGTACGTAGAACATTCATATCTATGCTTGAAACATTCAGCAACTTCCAAGAGTAACACACTCCCTAACATTTACCAATTGAAAATCAAGGGATGACAGGAAGTGGATGACAGGAAGTGCTTTCATATTTTGTACACTGGTCACTCGAATTAAGGTTTGAGTAGGATGTCTATAGGCTATAACAGATACCTTTTAAGAACATTCCTAACACACAATTAAGATTGTTAGTGTCTCATCATATAAAAACCACATTCTCCTCCTCAAGATTTCTGGTGTTCCATTATGGTCATAGTCTGATGAGTCAAACTCCAAGGAATCCAGCCACTACCCCTGGAATTTTCTTGCTGGTGACAGCTACTAAGAACAAATGGGAAGACACTCCGTCTCACAGGAAACCAACAGCAGGGTTTCCCGTTCACTTTCATCTTGAATACAAGGACAGGGAGGTTTTTTGTTTTGTTTAAATGACTTGCTACCAGATCTATCCATTTGAAGATCAGGTTCACTGGATGTACAGCAGAAATGACTCACAGGATGTAGTCTATGAGCTGGGTGGAGGATTTTTCCTGACTTATGAATCACACTGAATCATGGCGAATTTAAATTCACTGTGACTCCTTGCTGAACACTGTGTGTCTCTGTGAGGTGACTGCCACTGAGACTTAAAGCAAGGGTCAGATCATAAGCTCATAAACTATATAGGAAAGAGAACGGTTACTCACATCAGTTTTCCTGAACTTTGCTTTCAGGCTCTTCATGTTAGTCCATTCAGTTTGAGGCAGTCCAGACGGTCTATGGCAAAAAATATCATATAATCAACATTGTGTCCCTTGGGAAATCTCTACACCATTCACTGTCTTGTTACAAGTGAAGATTGTTCACCCCCAGATAGTTACTGAATACAGAACTAGAAGAAGGCACTGCAACTTTACCGGGGCGGTTTAGAACTGGCATCAGCAGCATTTCATTTAAACAGGCACCCTGGGACTATTCGTCATTTGTGGCAAGCGAGCCTGGGGCCAAGTAGCCAGTTTACAAACTCATTTAATATTCTTGGTCTTGGTGTGAAAGCGCTGCAGAGAGTTCTTTACAATGTGGTGGGAAGTAATATGGTCGCCCGCGGTGCACATATCATTTCTTGAATCAATAAAGCATGAGAAACATATTCAAAAGGTGCACAGTCCACTGTGAATAAATGCAATGGGAGCCCCCAAAGTTTTCAAATGAATTAACGTTAGAGTGATGCGGTGATGCGAGCGAATAACTGTATATAATCTATAGCCTACTCATAGTTCGGGTCAGGACCAGCGATTCAGTAACCAACCAAGTAATACAAAGCATCTATAATAACACAAGAGAACAACTGAAGGAACAAATGTAACAGGCTCACATTCCTTCACGTATCCTGAGCACAATGAACTGAACTTTGTTACAGCTACCGGAAGCTTTCCCACTAGTCATACAAAAGTGGTAGCCTAACAATCATGCTGGGAAAAGTGTTTTCCAGATTCTGTACACTTACCCACTTAACAAAAGTTCAGCGACAAAGAGTTGTGCGATTTGGTGCAGATGAGAGTTTTCAGCCCTTACTGACTAGTCTACGCGACATTTAATTCAGCTCAAATGTTTACATGCATAGGGAAACGGGAAATTATGAACAGCGCTGGACGAAACAGGCAGGTCCGTGAGGCTGGACTATGCTAGCTAAACGCATTAGCCATCAGTGAGTCCATTGAGGTGGCCTGCCTGCAGCCTGCTCAGTGGCGCTCTCTCCCTCCGATTGTTCCCCTGGTAAGTCATGACGTCACCTCCCCTGTGTCCTCGTGACTGGATGAAATGTTACACCGTTCCCGGACGGTGTACAGTAGCTTGTACTGATTCGGACCATCGTGATTTTATCCTTTCCCCTACTGATATAATGTTTTGTTTGGTTCATCAAGTCCGGTGGACTAGACGCTATTATGCGAGCATACAAGGGCTGTGCAGTGAAGTAAGATAGACAACCGAAAACAAATGATCATTCAGGTTAAATAGGTTTCTTCCTCACCAGCCTACGCAGCTTGGGAAATCCAATGGACCCAAGATGGTTGCGCGGCCGATTCTATGCGGCTACTACATAGAATATTGACACATTTGGTAGCCTACGGGAAACAATTTGGTGCATGCCCATAACAAGAGCCCTGGTAGCCTACTGATGTAATAGGATGAAATTGTATTTTTCTGGTCTGTAGGCCCAGTGCCACAGTGCCAAGAGACACAGGGTATCGTTAATAATTATGAATAATTATGCAGTGTCAATATCCAATGCCCCCAACCTATTTTTGTTTTGGTTTTTTTCACGCATTTGTCCAACTAAAATGTTGCCTATGTGAAAGTGGTGAGGAATATAATGTGTTTGCAAATTCTTGAATTTCCCCTGGGGATCAATAAAGTATCTATCTATCTATCTATCTATCTAAATTCAAGATCCAGTTATCCTCAATAGGCCTACCCCTTTGACCTGTAGATCGAGTGCAGACAGGCTAAACCATAGGCTACATAGCATGCCATAGCATGTTTTAATGAAGTATACTAATTGGAACTTGTTCTAACTGAATCCAAATGAACTGTGTGTACGGTCTGCCCAGTAGATGGTAGTACTGCTCTATTGATTTGACACAGATCACTTTAGATATACAGCGCTTTCCAAAGTAAAGCGCACCACGGGCACTATAAGAACTAAGAAGATATAGGCTAGTGACAATGGCCCCATGCACATTTTTGAGATACCCCTACCGGAGGTAGAACTAAACGGAACAATGTTTTTCCTTATCTCTAAGGTCTCCCATATATGAAATGGTTTCTTAGCTAAAATATTTTACTGCTAAGATTGTTAAATTAACAGATATTGTTATACACCCCAAAACCAAAAAAGGACTAAAATATAGCCTGTCCGTATGGGAGTTAAGGCATATAAACTAGTGCAGATCAATCACACAAGCTCTGAGAGCTTTGAAACTTGGCATGTTTATAGTCAGGAAGTTGCTTTACCTACTAGAAAAGACTGGATGTGAATATCTTGATGTATGGAATGAATAGAAACATGTAAACATACACCTAAAATAAGCGGACATGCAAAAAATGAATATATATGCAGAATGTTTTCATTTACTTTGTAGCTGCTTTACCAGGGATTATCATAGAAACACATATGATGGCTTATGGGAAAGGTGTGGTTGTACTGAATCCAACAATACCAAATATGTAAATGGGTGGTTGACGTTTTAGGCCAAAAAAAAGTTTTTGAAAAACAATTCAGATATTAGGCATGGAAATCACTTAGTCCTGTTGTACTGACCCTTCCATTCCCAAAAATATGTATGGTCTTTTAGATTTTGTGTTGAAATTCATATTTATTCACTAATTAGTTGTGGTAGTGACTAAAATTGTCATATGGTGTGACATGAAAGTTATTGTTTGTAAAATTATAATGGGGTATTTTGTTTTTAATGTGAGCAATGTATTATAATCTTCTATCATTACTTCATCAAGATCTAGCATTTCCTTGTGCAAATGTATTACATTTTACAGTATATTTCTTCATCAATACACAGAGTAAGGCATATGTCCTCAATCTTTCAATAAACGTCATATTCATTTTGACATACCTTGATATAAAAGAAAGAAAATGCTTGTGACTTTTGCTGACCCTATTTTCTATCTGTTCCATTGAGATTTGTGATATAGACCCCAAAAGCCTTTTTATTTTCATAATTTCTTGATGTCACACCAAATGATATGGTGTCACGCCATATGATGAATAACACGACAAAACAATCTGTTAATACAAAAATGTGTATTATATGTATTTCACAAGCAACAAAAGACAGTTTAAGACAGGTATATCATGTAAAGGTTCACTTTTAGAAATCACAACTATGCAAAACAGAATGCCACCAAATATTGTATAGCTCTTGGGTTCCCTGAGTTTTTCTCTTCTCAATGGTGGGCTTCAATCTGAATGTTTGTAGTTCCCCTTTGAGTTTATTCTCTTTATATCTGTTAAAAGACAAATTCAACAATTTATTCAGATAATTAAAAAAGTTTTCCTGCATTATAATCAGATTAAATTGTTGCAATTACTTATAGTGCTAAAGACAACATTAATATTACTGTTTTCTTTAACACCAGAATTTATTTTCTCAGACTACTATTGATATTTAGAATGTCAAATATGTATCTTTTGTATCCAAGGTTGTAGAGTGAGTGAGTGAGTGTGTGTGGGGGTGATTTCTGTGTTTTATGTGTGTGTGATTCGCAATACATGCAATAGTTGCACATCTTAAATAATAAATGTTAAATCATGTTAAATATGTCAAAATATATATTACGCTTATATATGTATATATATATATTATGAGTTAAACATATGTATGAAAAAACATTATTTATGCAGGAAAATGCAGTTTCTATCATACAGTGTGACAAATAAATCATATGGTGTGACGAGAAAACCCGGTTACACTAAATGATATGGGGTCACACCATATGAGGTTTCATGTACTTAGCATGACATTAAGCAATGTGCTTTTATGCTAACATCCTAAAAACATGCTAGCTGCAATATGACAATATAGTTTTAAAGGTAATATTGACTGAAAAGTAATTTTATTTGGGCATTTTTGCGTAAAATGCGTCACACCAGAAGACAGTGCAAAAGGGAACTGAAGCAGGAGTGCTGGATATACTTGATTTTTTTGAAAACATGAAGAGAGAAAACTCACCTTGTAGCTTTCAGTGTCCTTCTGAGGTGTTGCTCTTCCTCCTGAAAGAAGGAGGACCCCTACTCCCCAAAAGTCTCCAAACAATTGCCTGTTTAAAAAAAGTAATATGGCGTCACACCATATGATATCCATTTCTGGGACAAAGTGTTTTAGTTAAGGGTGGCTTCACAATATTAAATTCACAATACCAAAAAAAGGCCATGTCATGTCAACCACCCAAATATAGTATGACAAGTTAGGGTGTTCTGTCACTCAATGTATGAGGTGTCGGACCAAAAAAAGGCCATGTCATGTCAACCACCCAAAAATAGTATGACAAGTTAGGGTGTTCTGTCACTCAATGTATGAGGTGTCCAAAATGAAAGAAAACAGAACACTAGCAAATGCAGTCTCAAGTCCAAATCACATTATCAGTGGTGAGAAGAATGTTGATAAATTCATTGTTACTGCAAGGCTTTGGGCTGTATTTTGGGTCACCAGCGCATGGCGCAATACTCGTTATTCACCCGCACAAAGTTGAATTCGGTATTTTGCACGTTTATTTTTTAAGCATTGCGCCCAGGGGTGTGGCAATTAACAACCTAGGGAGGGGCCTAGCGCGTTGTCTAAAAATCGCTATCATACACCACCTAAACCTGGTCAGAAGTCAATGGCGAGTTGTTCATATGCTATTTTAAGAGCGCATGTCACCAGTCATATTGGCAGGTGCACGCACCATCCTTCTATCATTCATGAACGCACACCAGCGCACGTCCATGCAAAGCATTACAAATTGCACGATTACAATGGGAAACATAATTAGAACTAGATGTACCGCATAGCGGTACAAAATATGACCTTTAAAACCTCTAAACAATCACAAGTAGGGCAGTTCATCACAGTCCATCCATTGCAACTGGACTGATGAAAGGTACACCTGTAGGCTACATTGTATTTGGGAAAAGCAGAAGGTAGCAGCATAATGTATTTATTTATTTATTATTAAACAAAACAATCCCTGTCAGTTCCATGCAGTTTTCAACAGCTATCAAGAAGAGAGGTCATGTCATGGATTTTTGTGAATGTTTCTTCTTCTACATATGCATAAGTTTAGTCATCTAGTTCAAATGATATTCAGCTTTATTGTCAATGCACAAATTAAATACCAGTAGTCTAAAACAAAATGCCGTTTTACCCAGTGGTGCAAATAACTGACATGTCCAAAAGGGCCTTCATGAAATGCGTTGCGAGACTGTTCACACATTTTAACGGGCAAAGTTGAAGAGCTACTGTCCGTTATTGTTTGTGCAAATAATATGCTGATTCATGTTCCCTTGCATTTTGCAACTATGAGGTCCATGGTTAAGCTCAATCTTTTGACGCAATCTTTTGATTTTCACCCAGCCTAGTCCATGTAGGCGCCCGATAGAAATATTGTTTAATTTTCCGATTGAGATATCCACGCACTGGCGCCCCCCTGCGACGTGTTCGCCCCCCGGTTTCAGAGCTATTCTAAATGCAAAAATGCATAGAGGGAGTTATGACAAAACCGTGACTGTTAACAAACTATAAGCTATATAAGGTAGGCCCTATGCTAGGCCTATTACACAACACTTGTCACTAGGCTATGCTGGCGACCCAAATAAAATCTCCTTTGGAACCAATGGCTTACACCTTACAGTATCAAGCTGCCACCTCTTGGCAAAAAGTTAATAGTTTTGCATATCAGTAATACATTTCACGTAGATCACGGAAAGGGCGAATGAAGTGGACACTTCTAAATGGAACCCAACCCACTGTACAGTAGCTCAAGGTCTGTGGCTAAAGCAGCCATGAAAGCGTTATCATTGTTTGGATACTTCACACACACGTGTTTTTTAATCGCATAGACTACAACTACCAAGCTGGAATCAAAGCACATCGACTCCCCTCTCACACCCTAAACACGCACTTCGAACAAACAAAAAGCGCCTCAGTCTCACGGAATAGCCATAGGCAAAACTGTATCTGACCGGTGTAACGTTGGTACTAAATCATCCATCGCAAAGAATGATTTTTGTAGCACGTG
Organism: Alosa pseudoharengus; assembly: GCF_046254945.1. Taxonomy (NCBI): domain Eukaryota; kingdom Metazoa; phylum Chordata; class Actinopteri; order Clupeiformes; family Clupeidae; genus Alosa; species Alosa pseudoharengus. The sequence goes on along the minus strand of NW_027468609.1, from coordinate 5,195,421 downwards.
CAACAAATATGTGTACAGCCCTGCCCTGAATACATCTCAACGTGCGCTCTAAAACATCTGGTTTAAATGGAGATGTAGATCATCACGGGTGCGTTAATAAATCTACATTGCGGCGAGTTGACACAAATGATTCACTTTGAAGAATTTATGTCGTTTCAGTTACTTTACTTTGAGCCATGCTCTTCCTTACTTGAATCACCTTTGAAAATAGAGGATTGAAGTAGCCTATGGGTGTTTGGGAATGAACGTTGACTCAGATGCTTTTTGAGACCTTGAGCAGAAATGTCCCAGCCCGGTTAGTCCATGAGCCACAGGCCCAAAAAGGGGCGTGTCACTACCACTTGGGGGGGCAAATTCTCACTGTATTTTTCTGAAAGCTACATATCTCTGGAGTATAAAATGGTATGATAGCAAGTTGGATCTTGTAGCTTTGTGGCTGTACAGGCCTTCAAAGTTGACCTCTGATTTGAAAAAAGGAAATTCCGCCTATTGGCTTTTTTTTGTTAAACCACTCATAAGAGCCCAGAAAATAATCCAAACCTCATTATTACTGATGCATATGTGGTGTTTGATGTTGGCATACATATTTTGAATCATTATGTGATTTTGCCCTTAATTTTGGATGATAAAATTCAAGATTTATGTGTAATAATGAGCAAATCTACGTTTTCAGATACACAACGTGTTGCAGCACTAATTGAAATGCCCACTACCTCATTAATCAATTCAGTAAATTAGTATTTAATAAGAGATATTCCAAGAGATCAAAACATCTTGATTACCAATCACATATTACCTTTACATTCAAGGAATACCATATGAAAATGGTTCACATCACCACATGTACCCAGCTTAACATAAATATTATAATTTTATAATGCCCAGGGCACATTAAATACATACAGTAATTTCCTGTGTATTAGCCGTATTGTGTATAAGCCACAGGACAGTGTTTTATGCAAGTTGAAAGAAACAAAACCATATACCATATTAACTGCCCCCGTGTATTATAGCTGAAGAAATTTTGCAAAATCAATGTATAAGCTGCAGCTAATAGTTGGGAAATTATGGTAATTGCATCACAGGTGCTAAAATTATCTACATTATACATTTCAGTTGTACTTTTGACTAGTAAGAATGTGGGAATGAGATGTAGATGAACTGGTTGGTGAAAATATTCATACTTTACACATTGTTATCATTATGTACAATTATTATTATTATTATTATTATTATTATTATTATTATTATCATCATACTTAAAATTGTCTTTCATCTGATGTTAAAATAATTTCCATTGAAAAGAAATAATAACTATTTTCCAATATCTACAAGTACATACATTTACAACTGTTTTAAAAATTCTACACAGTTCTGATGAGATGAGACAGAAACTGAAATTGGATCAATCCATTTTCAGAGGAACATGAGTTCATTTGCATATCTACAGCAGGCAAAGCAACACAAGAGGTTAGGGATGATCTGATTCAGGCTCATACTACAGGCAAAGATCATGACATAGAGGCTGGAGTCAGATACACCTAAGCACAAATTCCATGATACATTGACAAAGCAAAAATTAGACATTTACGAGTCAAAAAAGAAAACACAGGCACATGGCAAGAGCAAGACCATCATGTTCATCAAGACTGGACATGAGAGAAGTCTTTTGTCACCCTCTTGGACCTTGGTGACACCTGAGGGGACCCCAAGGAAAACCTCTAAAGCAGCACTTGCAAAGCATTTGCAGAAACTTGCATCACTATCAGATAATCTTCCAGATGAATATAATACAGCAACAATCATTGATGGAATGTCTCTGGTCCAGAAGGTCAATAACAATGTCTCAACTTATGCAGACATTGCTGCTGCTATTCATAGCATGATCCGTAAAGAGGCAAAGCAGAGGCAGATAATTTTTTAGATTAAATTAGATTAGATTTAGCTTTACTGTCATTGTGCAGAGAACAAGTACAGAGACAACGAAATGCAGTTTGCGTCTAACCAGAAGTGCAAAAAAAAAAGTTGTAATGTAAAAAAACATTACAATAGTATTAAGTGTATGTGCAGGATGAAAAGCAGTGGAATATGGCTATGTACAGTATAAGTGTAATTACAGTATGTACATTTGTAAATAAATAGATGGATGGGATAGATGGGTGGGATAGGGTAGTGCAGTTGTGGGGGGGGGGCTAGTCTGATGTCTGCCTCCTTGTTGTCCCTGTCAAGGTTGCCATGGTCGTGGACACCTCAACAGGCACAGGCAAGGAGGCATCAGGCGGGGCAGGGGGTGATGGGGGCTTTGTTGGTTGGATGTCACCGGGATGCAGAGCTAGAGTTCAGTAGGGTGACAGCCGCAGGAAAGAAGCTTCCTCTGAACCTGCTGGTTCGGATGTGGAGAGACCTGTAACGCCTCCCGGAGGGGAGTGGAGTGAACAGTCTGTGGTTGGGGTGATAACAGTCTTTGATGATGTGTGCCTTACGCAAGCATCGCTTGCCCTGGATGGCCTCGATGGAGGGGAGTGAGGAACCGGTGATGTGTTGGGCAGTTTTCACCACCCTCTGCAGTGCTTTCCGGTCATGGGCAGAGCAGTTGCCTTACCAAACTATGATACAGTTGGTGAGGATTCTCTCGATGTTGCAGCGGTAGACGTTCACCAGGATCTGAGGAGACAGATGGACCTCAGAAAGAAGAGACACTGGTGAGCCTTTTTGATCAGGGTAGAGGTGTTGAGGGTCCAAGAGAGGTCCTCAGAGATGTGGACACCCAGAAACTTGAAGCTGGTGACATGCTCCACCTCAGTCCTGTTGATGAGAATGGGTGTGTGTGTGCTAGCTTTAGACTTCCTGTCCACAATGAGCTCTTTGGTCTTCTTGGTGTTGAGAGCCAGGTTGTTATCAGTGCACCACGATGTTAGGTGCTGGACCTCCTCCCTGTAGGCCATCTCATCGTTGTTGCTGATGAGACCAATCACCGTAGTGTCATCTTTAAACTTGACAATGGTGTTAGAGCCATGTACAGGTGTTCAGTCGTAGGTGAAGAGGGAGTAGAGGACAGGGCTCAGCACACATCCCTGTGGTACACTGGTGTTCGATGGCTGAGAAGGTGCGATTATCTAACCTAACAGACTGAGGTCTGTTGGTTAGGAAGTCCAGAATCCATAAGTTTGTTTTTTCTTTTATCACATACACATTTATTGGTAGATGTTTTTTCTTTATCTTGACATGTTTCGACGTATACTTCCGTCTTCATCAGAAGGTCACACGGTGGAGTAGTGTGACGCATTTTTATTAGCTGATGTTGTTACGGAGGTGTGATCCACCTGTCAGTTTTTTGACAGGTGGACCACACCTCCTGCATGCCAGAGTCATTAAGCAGGAGAACAACCGATACCACCGCTGGATAAAGGAGGCGATTGAAATAAGAAAGCGGAGCCCGAAGACGATGAACAGAGATGAGGGATGATATATGCTCTCCCATACCTGGAGTGCCGTCCTGGGGGGCGGCTGACTGACAGCAGGAGGTGTGGTCCACCTGTCAAAAAACTGACAGGTGGATCAAACCTCCGTAACAACATCAGCTGATAAAAACGCGTCACACTACTCCACCGTGTGACCTTCTGATGAAGATGGAAGTATACGTCGAAACATGTCAAGGTAAAGAAAAAACATCTACCAATATATGTATATGTGATAAAAGAAAAACCAAACTTATGTATCTCAAGTGTAGACACAATGAATGCAATACAAGTAGCCTAGTCCAGAATCCAGTTACAGAGGGAGGTATTGATGCCCAGTTCACTGAGTTTGGTGATCAGTTTGGAGGGGATGATGGTGTTGAACGCTGAGCTGAAGTCAATGAACAGCATTCTTACATAGGTGTTGCTATTGTCAAGGGCAATAGAGATGTGCTCCTGTTCTGACGATGAATTCAATTAATAGATTAAAGATCCTTTGTACTCGTTTCAGCTACAATTTAAAGAACATTTGTACTGCAGACCTATGTATGTCATCATTTAACATTAATTTCAACTCGCAATTGAAAGTAAGGAGGGTAGAATAGTAATGATCAATAAGGTCTGCATTCAGGTATTGCCATAACATGTTGCTCTGAAAACTCAAATTAGCTTTTTTTTGCACATAAATCTTGAATTTAATCAACCAAAATGATCAAACACCACATATGCATCAGTAATAATAAGATTTGGATTATTTTCTAGGCTCTTATGAGTGTTTTAACAAAAAAAGCCAATAGGCCAGGGGTCTCAAACACCCGGCCCGCGGGCCAAATCCGGCCCGCGTCCGGCCCAATTCCGGCCCGCGACGTATGTCAAAATAATAATGTAATCCGGCCCTTGAGACTATTTTTAATTGCGACAAACAACGATACTGATTAAAATAGACGATAGTTCCAAGTACAGTGACAAATCTCATTTGTACTCTGCTCCACTATGTGCTAGACATCCAGAGCTTCATTCAAACCCAAAATCGCTGCGCAAAGTTTTCAGGAAATACTTGTAGGCTACACGCGAGAAACACAAAGACGTGCATTTGTAATGACGCGGAAGCGATGCAGGCCATAGTGTTGCATAAATTGAAGCAGAAATTAAGCAGAAATAGGCCTACACCAAATGTTGAAAAACTTTTACGTGTGATGAAGTCTTAGGTAAGCTATGTTATTCACCTATTCTAAATCTGAAGAAGAATATCCTTTTGGAGATTATGATCCATCGTCTATTGAATGGAGGTGCGTCTGCATGTAGCCTATACGACGGTGTCCACTAAGCATACCATGCTTATTTCGACCCTCTGCCCAACATAGCTTGGAGGTTGCAGTGGTAATCGTGATGATAGTGTCCGTAATAGACGTGGTAGGCTACAGACAGCAGGGCTAGTAGAAATAGGGCTCTAAACTACAGTCACCCGCAATATGATGCGAACTTCTGGGTACTCAGATTACCCGCGATAGGAACTGATTTGACCAGAATACTTTATTGTAGGCCTTGTGGTTTAGAAACCATACATCTTAGGTGTTGGTATACATCTTAGATGTTTTCCTGTTAATTTGTTATGTGGGTAATATGAAAAAAGGAAAGTAAACCTGCTCAAATATGTTCATCCAGTATACTGAAAGGTGCATAATTTGAGGTGCTTGCCATCCAGTGGCAAATTAGATGGGTAAATTTACCCCCTTCATAAACTTTTGTTTTACTCAAAGATTTTTACATTTACAGTAGGACTTTATCTCTGACCACTTTCAAGCCATGGCCTTTTGAAATGTTGATATATAAATCCAATGGTGTTGCTTTCTTATAGTTTGCCAGGTTTAAAAATGTTAAAATATTTTTATTTATAAGCTGGTTGCTAGCACAGGTGTCTAAAACTAAATAAAAACACTTGCACTTTCTGTTTGCAGTTTTGTGTGGTATTTGAAAAAAAGAACATTGCATTTTCAGAAATAGCCGGCCCTCCAATCAGATGACGTTGGCAGAATTGGCCCCCAGCTCATTTGAGTTTGAGACCCCTGCAATAGGCGGAATTTCCTTTTTTTTTCAAATCAGAGGTCAACTTTGAAGGCCTGTACAGCCACAAAGCTACAAGATCCAACTTGCTATCATACCATTTTATACTCCAGAGATATGTAGCTTTCAGAAAAATATAGTGAGAATTTGCCCCCCCAAGTGGTAGTGACGACCCCCTGTGGCTCATGGACTAGGTGTTTAGGATGCATCATAGACAGGTTATCTTTCAGGTAGCCTATATATTTTCCATTAAAAAAACATCACGTAGCGAACGTGTTGTGGCTAACTCACTTAGCTCCTGTTAGTAGCCTAGGTTATGGTCATAAGCAAATGAGATGACAGTCGAAAGATACAATTAGTGCTGTTATCGATTTGCTTGGTAGCCTATAAACGCATTTATGGTTTTCTACAAATACATCAATAATCAAATTGGCCTCCATCACTCAACTATGCTAACGGTAACATTATTTTACCTACGTTCTGCTATTGATAGGATTAACGTAGCCTACCTGCAGTAAAAAACAAGCATGTCCGATAAACAACAGATTTATTTCGGCTTCAAGAGGAAATGGGAATTACATGCAGAAATCATCCTACCCTTAGGTTCTCTGCGGTAAACTACTGTAGCCTACAGTCTTGTCTTAGGAAGCGTAGTGTCTTTCCAACCCACTTTAGATTAACTTCCAACAAAATTACGGGCCCTATCATGACATTCTAAAGTGCATCGTCACTCGTCAAAAGTCTATTCAAATTTAGTAGGATGTCCAGTTCACATTGGGAGGGTTTTCGTCCTCAAAAGTGGAGCGCATGGCGTAACAAGGTGTTCCTAGGTCTTTTAATCAGTCATATGGGTGTGTTTGGGGCGTAACATCATTTTAAACCAATGAGAATGACATCTTTCATTCCCTTTAACGGCGCAACGCGCGATATGTCAAATAAATGCATCGGTATTTTGGCATTCAACGGCGCATTTGAAGGAGGCTGCTTGCGAGACCGTATGGAATAGTCATTCTTAAACCATGCTTTACTAAAACTTACCATAGCCTTCACGCATTTGCACTCGTCTATTATTTGAACTCATTGGCAAAGTGAAACTAACTTCACCAAGGAGTCAGTCAACGACAAGACAGTTGCAGTTATTTTCACTATAGAGTGTGCAAGTGATGCCACTTCCACTTGCCTCCATAGACTTCTCCAGAATATATCCCGCCTCCTAACTTCCGTATCCATCCAACTTCCGGGCGTGGATTGTCTATGGGAAATAACATGGCGTTTTGAAAGATCGTACCTGTCAAACTCTGTAGGTGACAAATTAAAAAAAGCTGCTGGGCAGATTGACCTACACACTTCTGCCATCTAGTTTCCACTGGATTTTTTGATTTTCGGTGCCGTTTAAGTAGTATAGTCTATAGTATACTACTTAAACGGCACCGACAATCAAAAAACCCAGTGGAAACTATATGGCAGAAGTGTGTAGGCCAATCTGCCCACCAGCTTTTTCAACTTCGCTACCTACAGATGTTTTACCGGTATGATATTTCGAAACGCCATGTTATTTCTCATAGACAATCCACGCCCGGAAGTTGGATGGATACGGAAGTTACGGAGGCGGGACTTATTCTGGAGAGGTCAATGGGACCTATCTTTCAAAAAAAATTTAACGCCAGTCTATGGCGTAAAACAAATTATTTTCTGGTCCCGGTTGACTTGTGCCTTGAATTACCCATATGATGTTGGTCAATTTTAAAGACAATTTTTCATGTAAAGACATTTGCAGTTTGTTTCGTAACTATTGAATTACAACATTGTGAAAGATCGTAATTCCAACGACTACAAACCCATCAGTCGCGCTAGTGACGTTAGCTCATTCACAGCCACACTAGATTGTACAAGCATACCAGCAACAGGTCTTAATTGGGCTTTCCTTGCCGATGAAAATACCATGAGTCAGAGGATTAAACACATCAGGTAAGTTGTATTCGTCCATAGACTGTACATTACATACTGTTAAGTGACAGCAGGCAGCAAGATGCAACCGTTAACTAGCATAACAGCTATCAGCTAGCTTCTAATCTTATCGTTTCATTACGTTGGTGACGTACATCGTTCGAGACGAGAGATGTAGTCCACTGAGCGGATTCGTACAAAACCAACATAACTTTTGAAGTCTATCGAACAACAGTACTTTCTTGGCGTGAAAAATTATCTTTTAAATTCACACACATATGTGAAATTCGTGGCACAATTCAAACTGGACCAAAAAATAATTGTTATCTCTCCATTAACTCCCGTTCATATTTTTTTTAAAGACAGGTCCCTTGTAGCGGAAGTAAAACGGAAGTCACTTGCACACTCTATTGACTGACAATGGGTTACCATCGAAAACATAGGCTGGAAAAAGCAACACTTACCCTAATGTTGCTCAAATGACTGAATAAAACAACATTTATCCTGCAGAGGAGTTGCTTATATCTCGTGACAGTGCGTCTTCAGCTGTGCTCCATATGTCTCTCGCCTCTCCCCTAATCACTTTTAACCGTCATTACCAATTTGCAAATGATGGTGAATAACTACTCATCATGAGATGTACAGTATTTCGTAATATCTTTATTCTAATTATGTTTACCATTGTAATCGTGCAATTTGTAATGCTTTGCATGGACGTGCGCTGGTGTGCGTTCATGAATGATAGAAGGATGGTGCGTGCACCTGCCAATATGACTGTTGACATGCGCTCTTAAAATAGCATATGAACAACTCGCCATTGACTTCTGACCAGGTTTAGATGGTGTATGATAGCGATTTTTAGACAACGCGCCAGGGCCCGCCCTAGGTTGTTAATTGCCACACCCCTGGGCGCAATGCTTAAAAAATAAAGGTGCAAAATACCGAATTCAACTTCGCGCGACTGAAAAACGAACTGTACGCCATGTGCTGGTGCCCCAAAATATAGCCCCACGTCTCACTGCAACGATGCGCCATCTAGTGGACAAACGACTACTTATCGCCAATACTGGAAATGCAGCCATGATGATGATGATGATGATGAATATTTATTTTGGCTTTCTTTTAATCCTACTGAATTTGTAATTATGTATCGGCCGTTCTAATACCGATATTATGTGGGTGCCTGTGTGTGTGTGTGCATGTGTATATGTGTGCACCACCATCTACAGGCCAATGAGTGTACAGTCACTAAATGTACACATAACTTAATTTTTTAGACCCCCCCATGGATGAAATTCTACGAAACTTGGCATACCCCCAGAGAACGTCAGGTTAATCATACACACAAAATTTGGTGCAGTTCTGAACGTCTTTACTGAAGAGAGGGGCGATTAAAGCAGAATTATATTGCATTTTCATTTTTTACCGGGGGGTGCAAATCACAAATGAGTGATTATGGGTTATATATATATATAGCCCATAATATGGGCTATATTATATATATATAAAGATATTACGAAATACTGTACATCTCATGATGAGTAGTTATTCACCATCATTTGCAAATTGGTAATGACGGTTAAAAGTGATTAGGGGAGAGGCGAGAGACACGTATGGAGCACAGCTGAAGACGCATTGTCACGAGATATAAGCAACTCCTCTGCAGGAGAAATGTTGTTTTATTCGGTCATTTGAGCAATATTAGGGTAAGTGTTGCTTTTTCCAGCCTATGTTTTCGATGGTAACCCATTGTCAGTCAATAGTGAAAGTAACTGCATATAACTATCTTGTCGTTGACTGACACATTGGTGAAGTTAGTTTCACTTTGCCAATGAGTTCAAATAATAGACGAGTGCAAATGCGTGAAGGCTATGCTAAGTTTTAGTAAAGCATGGTTTAGGAATGACTATTCCATACGGTCTCGCAAGCAGCCTCCTTCAAATGCGCCGTTGAATGCCAAAATACCGATGCATTTATTTGACATATCGCGCGTTGCGCCGTTAAAGGGAATGACAGATGTCATTCTCATTGGTTTAAATGATGTTACGCTCCAAACACACCCATAAGACTGATTTAAAAACCTAGGAACACCTTGTTGCGCCATGCGCTCCACGTTTGATAACGAAACCCCTCCCAATGTGAACTGGACATCCTACTAAATTTGAATAAACTTTTGACGAGTGACGATGCGCTTTAGAATGTCATGATAGGGCCCCAAACTGTTAGTTCATATGCAAGTGATATGCGAAGCACAGACATACAAACGGACATTTCTGGAATTGATAGATTTGGTAATATTACATTTGTAAATAATATGTAATTTTACAAGTAACCAGTAGGCCAATATATTTCGTCCAGCCTTATATTCTTTTTTCCTAGGAATCATAGCTCTAGTGAAGCCTCTTTAATGTCACTTGCTTTCCTTTCATTTCAGTATGACCTTTTCATATTGAGTTATATTTCAGAATATAAAACATCTGTGACAGACCAGTTGACTGGAGACAAAAATACTATACTTTTATCCTTTGCAATAAGCCTTGCGGTGAAAGCTGGATAAGATTAAAAAGTGAAAAGTGCATAGGGAACCTGATTCTTTTATATTTATTGACCGGAACAGTATGAGACAGCAGGTACTTTTCTCAGGGAGGTTTTTTAAAGATAAACCCTCATATTAAGCCCAAGAAGTGATGAAAAGAATCATCTAGAATAGAAAGTGATATGTAAGAAAACATTGACTCTAGCACAAAAACACTTCTGCTGCAGTTCATTAACAAACTTTACAAAAGAAACTTAGAACTTAGAAGAGTAAGGCAAACATAGGCTGTTGATTCTAAAACTTTTAATATGGCAATCACTCTTACCATTTTCTGTAATATGCTTACTCTTAAGTTAACAAGTGATGCACCTTTTCTTAGAATATCTGTGGGATTCAGATAGATTCAGTGCCAACTGTCAATCACATACATCTCTTCTTACATAGACATAAATAATGCACTTGAAGTACATTGTCTATGAGACACCATTACATGCGAATTCAGTCATGTCTTAAAAGACGGTGCTGTTGGACTGTCTTTTTATAATGTTATTGATCCAGGACATGTGTTTCTCTGAAAGGCGAGTGTACACTCCAGGTTTCTTGGGATCGCCACATCCTAACCCTCCAGACACAAGGCCGACAAGATTCTTGTTACATTCTAGAGGGCCCCCAGAGTCTCCCTGAAAATGACAACAACAAGCAAAGTCTATAGAAATCGTCTATTCAGTAGACATTTAAACAAGGATTTTAGAGAGTTTGTCATGTTTTTAAACCTGCTGTCAATAAGCTCACATTGCTTATTCTTTCGAAGACAGGGACTCCATACGTACCAGACAGGCGTCGTGCTGTGGCTTCTTGTTGCCTGCGCAGAGCATGTCCTCTGTGATGACTGGATTTTGATTGTACAGGCAGGTGCAGTAATCACGCTCTATGATGGACACTTCCACGTATTTGAGCGTGTCAGAGGCCTTTTTGCCGTTTGGGTCTGTGACTCCCCAGCCAGTCACTTGGCACTTTGTCTTAGACGGAATATCTTTGTGTGATTTAGGTAGTTTGACTGTTTTCACTTTCTCTTTCTTGACCTTGACTTTGTCCTTGAGCTAGAATAAGATTTTTTTGTTTTTATTAATTTTCAAGAAATCAGTTCTGTAAATAATGGATTGCAAGTATCAAGTAAGATTCCTTTGGGAAAAAAAACGGTGGCTTATAATTAATCTATAATTAATACCTTCATTAACATGATATCATCAGCTTTTGTTGTCATCCTGAAGGTCCGGGGGATTTCACAGCGCTCGATTCCCACCCGAATGGTGTTTTTCTCATTCTTCAGAGAGTGAGCGCCCAGGAGGACAGTCACATCTCCCAAGGATGGAAAACTCTAGAATAGGATGCAGCTGACTAAGTTAATCACGTATGAATTCTTCATGAGGTATAGAACTGTAAATTCTAAGTTAATGTAAAATATACATTGTCACACAGCAGATATTCACTGGTTGTTGCACTGTACTTTTCTACATAGGATGCTTTAAAATCAACACACACACACAACTTCTGACAGTGAGCCGCAGTAAGAACCCATTGGTCCTGAATGAGGACTCCTCCACAGATGTGCTGCTTTTTGGATTGGATTGACACCATCCATGGTTTGGAATGAGCCTTAACATCCTTCCCTCCAACAATGGACACTCCTGCCCCATCTGAGCGATTTAATGACCTGACATTGTAGTTACAGTTTACATGATTCTGGAGGTAGAGAAAACTTGTTTATGCAATTACCTGTAAATGCACTCCATATGCAGATGATGAGGCTGGCAAGCAAAACAGGACCTTTAGTGCACATAATGTAGAACATACAAATGGCAAGAGTTGATCAGTCGCATGCAGGCTCTTAAGGTGTGACGTTTTGTCAGCGAGGTATGTGTCATTGACAGGAAATGACACCCGCGTGTCATTGCCCGTGTGCTCATGCTGTGGTTTCATCAGGAACAAGCTATGGAAGCCCCCCACATCTGCAGCTTTCACACCATTTTGAAGGTGGGTTTTTAGCCTGGATTTGAAGGCAGAAATGGAGGGGGCGGATCTATCCAGGGGGAACTGGTTCCACAAATGTGGAGCAGCAACTGCAAAAGCTCTATCACCCCTCTGTTTGAGCCGTGAGCGCGGCACATGCAGAAGCCCTTTATTTGAGGATCTCAGGGACCTTTGAACTGAATAGGGCTGTACAAGGTCGGTGATGTAGGTTGGGGCCTTCCCATTAGATGCCTTAAAAACAAATAATAAAACTTTAAACTGAATCCTAAAAACAACTGGGAGCCAGTGCAAGGAGGCCAGAATAGGGGTGGTATGTTCACGCCTCTTGGTGCCAGTTAGAAGGCGCGCAGCTGCATTTTGGACCAGCTGCAAACGTCTAAGTGAGAATTGGGGGAGACCAACGTAGAGGGAATTGCAATAATCCAGCCGTGATATATTAAAGGCATGGATAACTTTCTCAAGGTCATTGTGAGATAAGAAAAATTTGAGGCAGGATATTATTCTGAGCTGATAAAAACTATTTTTGACAACAGAGCTAATCATGATTCTGGAGGTAGAGAAAACTTGTTTATGCAATTACCTGTAAATGCACTCCATATGCAGATGATGAGGCTGGCAAGCAAAACAGGACCTTTGGTGCACATAATGTAGAACATACAAATGGCAAGAGTTGATCAGTCGCATGCAGGCTCTTAAGGTGTGACGTTTTGTCAGCAAGGTATGTGTGATTGACAGGAAATGACACCCGCGTGTCATTGCCCGTGTGCTCCTGCTGTGGTTTCATCAGCAACAAGCTATGGAAGCCCCCCACATCTGCAGCTTTCACACCATTTTGCAGAACGCACAACAAATCAGCAAAATGGAAAATATGTCTCGTTTTGAAGAATGACAGTATTTAAATTCTCAATGTATGCAATAAAATAAATATATAAATCAAATTGATTTTATTTCTGCTTGGCTGCATTTGCAAATACTCAATTATGAAATAATTCCCTCATTTGTTTTCCTTTAACTCCTGTGTGCTAACTCTGCACAACTATCCATGAATCCAATAAATCATTTGTATACCAACATAAAACAAACCACAAATAATGGAAACAAAACAATGTTAGCTCAGAGAACTAGAGACACAGAAGGCAAAGGAATGATTACATGCTTTCTTTGTGCCAAACAGTATAGAACAGAAAAGCACTCAGCATCTTTGAAAACACCTCTATGATGTCAGGCTTCGAGTAGCCCAGGGACAAGAGGCCCCGTGTCATTATTTGCAAGGCTATTTAGGATGAGAGAGGCACAGAACCTCCATGAACAAGTGGATTTTCATTCAGAATGTGCCAAGGTTGTTTTGGGTGCTAAAGAGGAGTATGCGTGATGATGGTGGAGGTAACAACATCCTTCTATTTCCTTTCTGTTGTTTTTTTCCGTAAGGCTTTCTTGCAGAAAGGTGTGATCTCACATTGCTTTTATTTACCCACCGTGAGCTGCTTACCTTTCCAAGGATTGCAGTGGCAGTGGTGCCCTCACTGTTCACGCGCATCTTCTGTACTATTTCCCCCAGCTTCTACATTTGAATGTAAAAGGATAAAACCAATATCTTCCTTTCAGTATATGTATTCTATTTTTTGCCTAATGCCACTTACTTGGTACGTAAGTAAGTACATTTAATTCATAAAGCACATTTAAACACAGCATAAACTGACCAAAGTGCAGTGGATAACTAATGATAAAGACTAAGACAAATAATACAGAATAAACACACTGGACCAATAGTCATAAAAACATAAATAAAAGGAAATCTTCAATATCAGGGCACACAACACAGGGAAGTTAGGGAACAAGGAAGGCCATGCAGGGAGTAAAGGCAGAAATGGAGGGGGCGGATCTAATATCCAGGGAGAACTGTACAAGGTCGGTGATGTAGGTTGGGTCCTGCCCATTAGATGCCTTAAAAACAAATAATAAAACTTTAAACTGAATCCTAAAAACAACTGGGAGCCAGTGCAAGGAGGCCAGAATAGGGGTGATATGTTCACGCCTCTTGGTGCCAATTAGAAGGCGCGCAGCTGCATTTTGGACCAGCTGCAAACGTCTAAGTGAGAATTGGGGGAGACCAAGGTAGAGGGAATTGCAATAATCCAGCCGTGATATATTAAAGGCATGGATAACTTTCTCAAGGTCATTGTGAGATAAGAAAAATTTGAGGCGGGATATTATTCTGAGCTGATAAAAATTATCTTTGACAACAGAGCTAATCTTTTTGTCAAAGCAGAGTTCGGAGTCGAGGATGAGACCCAGGTTTCTAGCATAGGGTTTGACAGATGGGGTGCAGTGACCTAAATTTTGCACTACATGTATCTTGCATTGGGACCAGGCTTGTGCAAAATTCCAGAATTGAATTGAAACTGGCTCTTAAATTCCAATTCAATTCTTGAATTTCATTGCATTTCAATTGAGGTAGCAAACAGGAAGCAGAATTGCCATTCGAATTGTGCACAACCCTGCTTGGGAGGACCAAAAATGATGACTTCTGTCTTGTCAGTATTAAGCTGGAGGAAGTTGTTAGCCAATCCAAATTCTGATGTTTTCAAGACAGACCAGGAGAGACTATGTGGAGTCCCTATTTTAGAAGCAAGTACAGCTGTGAGTCATTCGCATAGAGGTGAAAAGAGATGTTATGCTTTCTTATGTCACTCAATGGGAGCATATACAGGCTGAAAAGCATAGGACCCAAGATGGACCTCTGAGGGACCCCATATGAGACGGGAGGAGATGATGAGGAGAACTAGCCAATATACACAGAGAAAGTCCTATGATTAAAGGTACACTGTGCAGGTTTTTTAGCTTAATATGCAGGTTTACACATTCCCTGTACCATAAATATGGCATTTTTCATCAAATTGCCTCAAGACCTTATAATATGCTTCCCAAAAGGCATTTGAACACATGAAATTTATTGTGACTAATTTCTTTGAATTTTGAGTGATTTTTTCAACTTGGTCACACTTTTTTTGTTTACGGTCAAAAATGACCGCCATAGGATGGCGCGGCATGCGCTATGAAATGCATTATAGTCAATGGCTTGCGCGCGCAAGAACTGGTCTGCCGCTGCGCTCAGCAAAGTGCAGCACAAGCGCCATCTTGCCAGCGGCAAGCACAACAAAAATCTTTGAGACGTTACTTCAACCAAGAGCAACCTAGCGGCGAGCGCAGCGAATACCGTGTACAATGTGACAGCCTTTAAGACATCTCCATACATGCACTCCTACAACTTTCCTGTGCTTGTGTGCCCATTCTACACAAGAATCATACTTTCCACAAGAAAGCTTAGAGTAAATTATGGGAGCCCAGTGTTTTCTTGAACTAATGTAGGCTGCTTCTCTCCCAATGTGAACCACACCTGCCAAACAAATCAATCTTGTGTAAATTATAGGAACCATGTGAGCAATTATATTGCATATACTTTTAAGTAAACTGGCAAATGTATTGTCTGCATTTGTTAGAAACAGAGTTATATATGTAATACTTTACTTTTTAATTATGCTGGCATATGTCTGTTTCTTTCCACACTTGCAACTGCTTGTGCTTTATGTGTGCCTCCTAATTTATTATTTCATTCTACTTTCTTTTTACTTTTAATCCTGCCTGCCTCCCTTCTTTATCCTACAATGTTCAGTCACAGTGCTTTGAGTACATGATAAAGTGCTCTACAAATAAAATGCAATCAGAGTGCAGGTTTTGTACTGGGGTTTGCGGCCAGGTGGGGTGACTGCTTTCTCCTGTCGCTACATAATGCCAGAAGTGGGCCCCAGCTGTGGCACAACTGGCTGGGGCACCTGCACTGTACGCCAGCGACCCGGGTTCGATTCCCGCCCCGTGGTCCTTTCCGGATCCCACCCCGACTCTCTCTCCCATTCACTTCCTGTCACTCTCCACTGTCCTGTCATTAACCCGTTTAATCCCAAATTTTTCCCAGACTTGAAAATATCAAAATCATGTGTCTTGAGTAACCCTTTGAAGTAATCAATTACTATTTTTTCCAATTTTCCTGAAAAAGCGGGTGAAAAGGAGTGTTTTATGCTTGGTCACAATTGTGACCGTTGGGAAACAACATAGTCCGATTTTAGGGATTTTCACACATTTCATTGTGCAATCATCTAATTTTCAATAAATTCCAGGCAGAGATGATATGGGGACATTGTCCCAGGTCTGTTCTTCACATTTAATTTTTTATCACAATACAATACTCTACATTGCCTCAGCAATTCTCTATTATATTCTAAGTGTGCCGATTTTTACATATAAAAGGCATTATATCACACTGTTATGACTATAGTGCAAACAACACCACCCTACAATACAACAACAACCACAAATGTTACAAAAAGTGATGTTGTTTGTCTGTTTGTTTGTTTGTTTATTATTGTATTATTTAATTGTATAATTAATTAATTAATTAACTTAAGTACACAACAGATTGTCCTGCAAGTCTACTGCCATACTTCCAATGCCATTAATTGCCTTTCCGTTGGACCAGATATTGGTCTCCTTTGCTCAGTGGTATTGTTAAGGTCACTAAATGAAGTGAACCTACATGTATGTTACCTGTAGGGTATACTACGAAGCTCGATTAGTGGGTTAGTGAGGTATGTTGCGCTCAAAGCCAGGGTATGCTGTGACACAAAAGTGGCTCTGTTTTAGCATCACTGTATCACCATGGTGTCTTATGCTGTCAACCAAACCTGGTCGGGAGCAGGTTATGTGCTAAGTTATAACTCAAATCGTGTAAAATACCGCCTACTGACCAATCAACTATCTTATAAATTTAAATTCTCACGTGTAAGATTCTGTCATATCTTACAGGTGGAGCTCCGCCTCTCCAAACATTTTGGATATTGCATGCGCTTTAACAGTGTTAAATACCATACAACATCTGATGACAATCTATTTATTTGATGTTATAGGCTAGACACTAAAAATGACCACAGTGTAGATTACGCTATCGATCATAAATGCGGAAGTAATCGTTTTATAATGTAGGCGGTCTTGTGTGTTCCCACGTTTCACGATTAGCCAACATCATCCCAACACCGAGAACGCGCACAGATCTGAGCTGAAAGTCTAGTTTTACAAATGTATCACATAACTGCTATCATAGTATCACTAAACTTATACCCCCAAGTCAAGGCTTTGTGTAGCTTCGATATGTCTAGATAGCCTAGATATGTCTAACGTGCTTCGTAGTGTACCCCACAGGCAGGGGCGTAGCACCAAATTCTGGGCCCTATGCACAAGTGGTGGCCATGGCCCCCCCCCCCCCCAACCAACCAACCACCGGCTGTAAGCATGAAGCATGAGGTTCACAACTAACTACTATCTAATCACACATTGAATTAATCTAACAACTCTTATATGTACTGTATAACAGAAAATAATCTTATTACCCAAGACTTCACAATTTCTGTTCTGAAGAATGTTTAAGGGCTAGTCCACACGTACGAAACCGATCCTTTTTTCCTCCGTCTTCCCTGAAACCGCATTAAGAATATTTGCGTCCAAACGGATCCATCTCAACACGACTCAACACGTTACTTCATACCCCAGGCCTATAGGTGGCACTGTTTCTTTACAGAAATTGACCAAAATTTGCGCTTTACAAACAGACAGAATAGGCTACGACCAAATGGCTAGTGCAAGGAAACCAGAATTGTTTGTGTGGACTGATGGTGAACTGTCAACTGTAGTCAACTGTAAAACTAATAAACTTTATTTTACGGTTTGTGAAGGGTGTAGCCTAGTCCCGTCCTTTATTTGGCTAATGCAGGTAGGCCTACTAATCACCTTTACTTTCTTTGGTTGTAGGATAGTCCGTGATTCACATTAGTTTTGGCTATCACCGCAATTAGGCTACTAAACGTAAGGCTTACACACGTTCTAGGCTATTCTGTCGCCACATTTATACTATTGCTATAAAACCTTCGTTAGTAACAGTCAATACTTTTGCCTGCATGAAATCGCGCATTCGCATTCAGTGTGCTACCATCGGCTTAACGTGAGTTCTAAGCGTCTTTGTATGCTTATATCTGATTTCACTCGACTGTGAATGCATGTATATATGTTGTAAGACATGTAAAATAAATGAATGACACTGGCACTACGCACAAATTAATGTAGCCTAAACTTACACCGCACTTTCCTAATAACTTAAGTTCTCTCGCGTCACTGACAGTAGCTAGAATGCATAAAAAAACACCGGGAAAAACAGTGTTCAGTCCACCAAGTCATAAGCTATCGGCGCTGCGCAGCACCAGTTGTGATATTTATCTTACGGAGTGTAATCGTAGGTAATGTCATGTATGAAAACTAGTATTGTTAGGCAATACTATAAGTGCAAGTCTAGGGCAGCTGAGGTGTGGCAATGACATCATAGATACGCAAGCAGGATGTGCGGTTTCGCTGTCTAAACGAATTCAAACGGGCTACGGTTTCAGATTTCTCCACTCTGGGACCAGGTTTCAGAAAGGTGCGGTTTCGGGCAGTGCGTTTACAGGATTCGTTTGGACGCTCGGCCAAGACGAAGCAAAACCTCTGCGTTTAACCTAAAAAGCGTCTCCGTGTGGACGGGCCCTAAAAGCTAGAACATGAAATGAATGAAAACACTTTTGGCTGAGAGAACAGCTATCTATACAAATTGAACACTTTTGGCTGAGAGAACAGCTATCTATACAAATTGAACACTTTTGACTGAGAGAACAGCTATCTATACAAATTGAACACTTTTGGCTGAAGAGAACAGCTATCTATCAAGGTGCATAGCAGGCAATTCCAATGTAGCCTTATGGATGTGTCTGAACATGCTTAATATTTAAATATTCTGTGTAAAATTTCCTCAAATTTCATTTTTCATTTGCTTCATAAAAACATAAGAATTTTTTATTTTTCTGATGGTTGTGGCAAAAAAATTGTCTATTCTAATTAGACTAGACTACAGTGAAAGACAGAGCATGACAGTGTTGCTAAATATACATTGCAGTATAGCCTTTCGTGTGATTTCATTTTAAACTATAGGCTCACCTTGTCTCAAGTCCACATCAGATGGTGAGAGGTCTGCTGCTGCTGCCTGTACACCCTCTGTGACAGTTTCTGAAACTGAGTGTGATGCGTTTCACAAGTTAGCTTTGCTACTAATTTGACAGCCTTTCCTCATGAACCTATATAACATTGAGCCTACTAAGTTAAGTTAAGCTATTGGCTCATAATAATTTTCGAATTAGTAGGCTATTGAAATGTTGTGGTAGGCTATAAATCAGGCATCATGTTATTTCTAATTTTGTGTTAATGCTGTTTTAGCACTGATAATCGCGGATTCACGGTGGTATTGAAGTGTTTTGTAACCTTCAGGAGTTCATTTCATTTGTAGACTATTGCTTTCACATTGGGCTCACCTTTCTTGGGAAAGAAGGCTGTTAACACTTGTTTTCCCTCATTTCTTTTTTTCTCCCTTTCTTGCCTCTCTTTTCTTTTCTGGGAACCGGATTTAGCTTTCTTAGACTTAGACATCTTCACACCGTGACCGTCTGCATTGCCGCTTCGGCAGAATGAACGTTACTTCAAAAATGCGCCTAGCAGGGGAAGGCGGACTGAACCATTTCGTGCAAGGGAGAGGGTGCCTGCCCTCAAACAATGTTGGCTCAACTGATGCATTTCAACTGATGCATTTACCCGAAATATTTGCATCTATATTAGTTAATAACATTTATTAAGATCTTTAAATAAAGGAAATTATTTATTATTGAGGAAAATAAAATTCAACTCCTTAGGGGCCCGGGTGACTTATTCCCACTTGTCCCCCCACTACGACGCCCTTGCCCACAGGTCCCTATGCTCCAAAGGCCTTATATTCATAAGGCCCTATGTTCCCAGTGTCCTATGTATCCTGGGACCTATGCTCATTCGGGTACCTATTATGTGCTTTATAAAGCTGGAGGACCCTGGAAACATACAATGCTTGACCTGAGGAACACAGGACCCCTGTCCATAATCCTATTACATATAAACCTGAGGAGCATAGGAGCCTGCTCTGACCTCAGTTATTGGCCTAATCTAGTGTCAGAGGGGTGTGATATCCACTATATTGCCCAATTTGATTAATTCTACCACTGAATTAAGTAAGGTTCTAAATGCATAATAGGAAACATTCTGTAATTTGGACATACAATAGTGTCAGAGCAGATTGTTGAGACACTTGATCTTTATATTTGATCACATGAAGCTTTGCTTCTGCTTCGTCTGACTGGTCCATGTGGCAGAGGCCCTTTTGCACATAAGTGGAGGGGGTATTGTTGGGAAAAGCGGTGGGGAATATATTTTCTGGTAAGGTTGTTCATGTCTACTGCAAATCTCTGCATAAATTCAGCCAATATGCCTTCAACAGGCTGACTGGCAAGTTGATTATACCCCCCACCACCTTGTTTGTGGTGGGGGGTATAATCTAATATAATATAATAGTCAATAAGTATAATGATTTACTGTTTTTGAGGTGTGATTGTAAAATCTGTCATTTAGATCTGATATGTGCAGGAAGTGACAAGGAAGGGGAAGTGAAATTAAAATAAAGATCAGCATAGAAAGTCAGCTAATACAATAGCTATGTATAATAGTGTGGTATAATGGAAAAATTGGCACACTTAGAATATAATAGAGAATTGCAGAGGCAATGTTGAGAAATGCCATGTGATATAAATTTAAATGTAAAGAACAGACCTGGGACAATGTCCCCATATCATCTCTGAATGGAATTTAGTGGAAATTAGATGATTGCACAATAAAATGTGTGAAAATCCCTAAAATCGGACTATGTTGTTTCCCAACGGTCACAATTGTGACCGTCATCATGTTCACTCATGCTATGAGAATGCTGAACAAAGTTCACATATTTCAATTGCATCCCTCCATCCTAGACACCTTAAAGATTATGTGTACCAAAAATCTTTGTCCTATGTTTACATAAACATACTTTTCTAAGCTTTAGTTTGGGAGCTTTTGGGTGGACATTTTCTGGTCAGGGTGCAACCAAAACATAAGCAGCTCTGGCTATGTGACAAATTACACTACACATTTGGCACTGCACATATTTAACTGAGACCCTTTCAGGTTTCTAGTTTTGGGAGAAATGTATTGATAATCCATCCAGTAACAGTTTTAAAGGCACAAGAGCAAGATTTTTTTGTACGGTCACTATTGTATTGTATATTGCACTATTGGATTAAACGGGTTAAAGGCATAAAAAGCCCAAAAAAATAATAATATATAATGCCAGAAGTGAAAGGGCTTGCTGTGATGCTAATGGAAGTGTGCTCAAAGTAAGAGCTGTATGAGGGACCCTTAGGTCAGGTTGACACCTGTATGAGGGCCCCCATAGAAAGGCGATGCATTAGTGAGGCACCCTGTGTCTGTGATTGACAGTGGATGGAAGGATGGAAGAGGGGCACCTGTTTGTGTGAAGTGCATGAGTGTGCTTCATGAAGTTTTACAAAATGCCAGCGCTATGGTTGAGTATGTGCCCTGACTACCATACCAACATCCATTGAGGCAACAAATCTTAAAGATATATACATAAAAAATATTATTATTACTAGTACATTTTTAGTGTACATTTTTAATTTATGTTAAAGTTTTGCCACTTTGCCGCCCTTGCGCGTGCCACGGTCAAAGTTCAATCAGGTTGTACCGCGGCACGCTGTATGTAAGTCATTGGTATTTTGCGCTGAGCCCAGCGGCAAGCACAACAAAAATCTTTGAGACGTTACTTCAACCAAGAGCAACCTAGCGGTGAGTGCAGCGAATACCGTGTACAATGTGATAGCCTTTAAGACATCTCCATACATGCACTCCTACAAATAAGAGCAATTAAAACTGTACGGTCAAATTTGACCGCAAACAGTAAATTAAAGGGGGTAGCAACGAACAGTGTTTAAAGGATATATACTAGAAACCGAGAAAACAGTAAGGAAATTGCCAATACTGCATAGTTTACCTTTAAGATAGGAGCGGAACCAGAGTAGTGCAGTCTGTCTAATGCCCACCTGCTGATCAAGGCTGTGAGGAGGATATTGTGATCAACGGTGTCAAAAGAGGCTCTAAGATCCAGTAATAAGAGGATGGCATTATCACCTGAATCTAGTGTGAGAAGCAGATCATTGGTTACTTTAAGCAGGGCTTGGTAAGAGTTCATCTGTGTAATCTTCAGTATGACATTTTGTTCTCAAACACTTTGACATGGAATAAAAATACTGATGTAGACATTCTTTTGAACAGTTAAATAAGGTAAAAATAAGGTAAAAAAAACAGTGGACATGACTGTCTTCTTCATATATCCATTATCAATTCATAGACCTTTAGGCACCGTAATCTGCATTAAATAAGGCAATGCATCTGCACTAAGTAGAGTAAGACCCTTTTGAGTGAAATGAAAAGGGCCCCCTCTGTCGATACCTCTGGTAAAGGATTAAGAGTGGTTACTGCCGCTGCATTTACACCCTCTTCCACTTTCTTGTAGATAGTAAATACCCTCCCACATACAGCAGGGGAAATAAGAATTAAACACGTCCAAAATAATTTTTTCAGTAAATATACTTCCAGTGAGGCTATTCACATGAATTTTTTACCAGACATTAGTATTAGCTCAGGTAATCCACACATATAAAAAATCCGAACATTAAAGGTACACTATGCAAGATTTTCATCTTTACTAAGCCAATTTGATGGTAAACGGACTTATAATATAGCATAGACAAAGCGAGTCGCTACAGAGAAAACCAGCCATGCAACTCCAAGAACAGTAGCCCGACAAATCTCGCGAGA
The DNA here is from genome assembly GCF_046254945.1 of Alosa pseudoharengus. Taxonomy (NCBI): domain Eukaryota; kingdom Metazoa; phylum Chordata; class Actinopteri; order Clupeiformes; family Clupeidae; genus Alosa; species Alosa pseudoharengus. Next base: position 5,172,525 of record NW_027468609.1, on the reverse strand, counting down.
ATCGTGAAACATTGTCAGTAAATATAGCTCTTTAGAGATAGTTTTTGCCTGTTAATCCTTCACCTACACAACAAAAGCATGTTCATTGTTTACAGGGGGGACAAGTTGCGAGAAGTTTGCTATTTACAACAGCAGAGTAAAATATAAATATATCGTGACTCTAGAGGGAGCTCTACAGTCACCAAAAATACCTAAACCTACATAGTGTACCTTTAAAGTCCATAGTAGAGTTATGTGTAATAAAGTGGAATGGATTTTATAGATATATATTTGTGGATTAATACTAATGTCTGGTGAAAATGCAAATAGCCTCACTGGAAGTATACATTTTGATGTGTTCAATACTTATTTCCCCTGCTGTATTTATATACAGATCTGCCATTCTCTCTCTCTCTCTCTCTCACACACACACATACATACACACACGCACAGAGAGAGAGAGAGAGAGAGAGAGAGAGAGAGACATAAACCGACAAGACTGCTGTCTTCAGACTGCTGACAGACACAGCTGAGAACTGAAAATGCCAGCCTTAGATGTTAGTATTAAAAGCAGGAATAAATCCGGTTTTTTTTTCTTGTCTCTTTTGTTTGTGAGAAGGATCAAAAAACAACTACCCACCAGGGACAGCAACAGAGAGGCACGTAAGAGTCCCACGTCACTCGGGATGTCACCAAGCATAGCCTACTCCGGATCAGTTCCTTAGCATGTGCTGCAATCACAAGTTCCCCAGTATAAGGACATATCTGTTTGTTCTCATGGCAAAATGCCCTCTGTAGTCAATTACAACCCTCTATGTGTGTATTTGTTTGCTATTTATTGTTGAATGTGTCTTCAACACTGATTGATTGTATTGTATGATTATTACTGGCAATACAATAAATTGTTATGTTAACTGGTAATCTGTAACATTACTTTCCTAAGCTTATGCTTCTACTGTAGTAAGGAATCTGTTAAATCAGATACCTAAGCAGTGAATATGTGGAACTCTTAGTTAAACCGCATATATTTTGAGGGCGCGTTAAACTAGAGCAGTCCCTGAGCTTTTTCAGTAAATAAGTACATTTTGGCAGGTCTTAAAGGTGGCGTTTAACACTGCTTACTCTCTTCACAACATTGTCTCTGCTATCCAACACTATCTATCAGATTGTGTTATGATGCTGTAAGTAAGCATGGCAGGAAGGGAGAGACAGTGTAACACCTTGTCATAATATCATCTGCGCGTCTTAGTGTCATGTTGCATTGGATGCTCTTTGTTCACCCTCAATCTGTGAAATATGTCTATTCTATTGCATCCTATTTCTCATTCAAAATAGCAGAAGAACACAAGTGACAGAAAGAAAATAGAAACGAAACAACAAAAGTTCTGCTCAAAACGTTCAAAATCGTGCTCCATAGCATTTATTTGTGTATATCTAATATCTAATATGTCTAATTGTGTTGCATTGCATTCAGTTAGGACATTCTAATTCGCTGATGCTCACTCGCATCACATGCAGTTAGGACGCAGCATCGGCCAAAGTCTGAGGGTGGCGCCGCCAACTCAACTCAACCCCATAATGCACTGGGGTCGGTGCGTAGGAGACGTAATGGACATAATAGACTTGGCATGTGGTAAATGTGAGAAGCACAGAGGAGATGAACTGGCATGAACACCTTGTTGACCACAGCCATGCTGTCATGGCTTCCTTTCAAAGGGAATAATCTATTTGTGGGTTACACATGGACACCAGTAGAATGCAGTGTGATTGTCAGTTGGGTTCTTGTGTCGCTGCTTTATTTCTCTGGTGAGAATCTGTGGCGTCTCTATGTCCCCAGAGGACATGTTGTGGCGTAGCTTGCACGCTACAGATCTCAGCATGGTGGAGCAAGCCCTCCTGCAGATCCTTGGGATTGAAGCCTCAGTAGCCTGCTGCTTGAGTCCTTTTATTGTGCTCTTTTGCTTTTGAGCATAATCAAGACTATATGAAAATTTAATTTGGAATTTGATGTTTTCTGATGTACTCCAAGGGAAGCAGTGGAGATGGGACGTATTGATGGAGCCCTTCTTTGCCTCAATGTAATGAAAATGTACAACCAAGCCGTGCTGAATGTTAAGTATATGGTTAAAAAAGTCCTTTCCTGTCATTCACTCACACACACACACACACACACACACACACACACACACACACACACACACACACACAGTATTTTCATATGTACCAAAAGGTGAGGTGCAGATCAACAGGTGTTTTTAAATATGAGCACCACCTGTTCAGATGTCAACAAAGAAATGATATTTTATCTAGATGGTTATGAATGTGAACGAAGACAAGCTGGTCAGATCTTGTCAAGTCATGATCAAAATGTGCGAAATATGCAAAGTTTTTCAAGAACTTTCCCTCAAATTGAAGGAACACATCACAGTCTGAGACACATATCAAGAGTTATTATCCTTTCTCCATCATCACCAAACAAAAGTTAATACTGTACACAATGCTATTTGTTTTGGCTCAGAATTGAGACCACCATCCACTTTCACACGTTATAAAGCTGGAATGTGTAGACAATCTCCACTACCTGTGCCAAGCATGGGCCTTGGGCAGCAGATGCTCCGACCACATTTCACAGTTACTAATGCACGTTTAGGAACTTCGGGGCCAAAAACTGTGTGTTTTGGGTGGAGCTATCGGTCAGATAGTGGAAACGCAAATTGATGAGGCTATAGACCCTTTCAAGAGAGTTCCCGCAAGGCTTCAATTTTAACATTCCATATGTTATCTTAATGCAGAGGAAGTAGATTGGGAACCAAATAGAATGTTCAAGCATTGTTTTTGTTTTTATTGTTGAAAGGGTCTATACACCATGAGGATGTGTGCCGATGCCACGGCCTTCACTGGCCTGAGTAAAATTGTGGCTAATAACTGGAGTAGCCTGAAACATAAATGAAATGCGATGAAATGGGATGAAATGGGAGGGAAGTTGCTACAACTCTTAAAAACTGACAACATGGCACTATTTATTTGAGTGCCTGCTTACTTTCGTTCTGTGTCCATCGGGGAATGTCTGCTCATGACCCGATAAGGCCTCACCTAAATCCTTCCACACCAAATAATGTTTCAGCTCCAGCTACTTCTATCACCGGTTATAGGACAAGAACGCCTTGGGGATTGAGGATATCTGCAGACTGAGTTTGTAACATCCTTGGAGGATTTCCCCCCCCTATAATCAATGTGTTTTTACATTTCCTGCTTGCATACTTACAACCCAGGGGCTCCAAACCAGTCAATTACTGTAGTTGGTCGACAACTAAAGTGTGAAAAGCAAATTATCCCCCCCCCCCCCGCGAGCTGTTATCCACTGCAGGGAGAATGATTCCTGGCTCATGAGTGACTAAGAGTTATTGGTCACGCAGCAGTCAGAGGAAGGATTCAGTGTATGGCTGAGTGAATATGAAGGTTTGGCATAAAAGTAGGGTGAAGTTATGATTTTATAAATATATAAATAAAGCCTGTGTTTGTATGAACAGTCTGTTTTCATGCCACAGGAACAGTGGGACATATACCCGCAGTTTGGAGATGCTGCCATGGGTTGTGCAGAAGTGCTTGTGCATTATTCAAAACCAGCATGTTGACAGAGTTAACATGCACACACTGTCCTGACAAGCATGTTTAAAACAGGAGGATGTGGAGAAAGGGAGATTCCCCCATTTTGTTGGTTGTTCAGAAGTTAAATGCTTGTATGCTGCATTAACACATGAAAAGCTAGGGAGGAGCATGTTTCTAAAAACACAGGTCATTCTTGTTGACATGCATTACTTATGAGGTAAGAGGCGCTCCCTTGACTCAGTATGACAATTCAACTTGGCCTCTTCAAATATCACCCATACTGTATTTTTGAGATTCATGTGGGCATTTCAATCCCATCAATGTCTCTAGGTTGGTGGGTGGAGGGGAGTTCTAAGTGGGTCTCAGAAGCCTGTCTTCAAGGTCAGCCACCAGTGACAGTGGAGGAATGTCAGATGCACTTCTGTCTAATAAAGCTCCAAGGAGTGTTCCGGCGACATGGGCTTCTCTCTAATTGATGGCTGCCATGGCGACCGCTAATGATGCTTGGTAATGAGTGACTGGTATATTTTGTTCATGTTTGCAATATCAATATAATACAGAAAGTCTGCACTACAAATATTTTCTGATGTTTCATCTTTTTTTCAGCAGTAGCCCTAACTTGTTTGGAGATCTGTTATCAAATATTGACAATGCACATGGGTATGCAGCAGAGACCGAAAATATTTGCTTAAGTGATTGGACTTTTACAAATAATCAATCATGCTTACATTTCTCCAAGATTTAAGCATGGCTTTATCCAAGATTCATCATGACAATCAGACTAATCTAAGAGCTTATGTGTCATTTGCTGTTGCAGAACAGAAAATTGATTGATAGCATAACTATTCACTCAATTTCACTCAAATTCAAATTCACTAAATGTCACTTTGACCAATATATTATACATATAGAGTCTATATGGATCCATTGAATAGATACAGAAACGGCAGATGTACCGCAAAGCAGTAGAAAATATGACCGCCGCTCAGTCCTGCACATTCTCTTGGGAAAAATAAATCACGCTTGTCAATTTTTCTCCATCTCCTACTCCAACCCCTACTCTTGCATTTTTTGTATGTAAATGAGTTTGTACATGTGTGCGTTTGCTTTTGTGTATGTGTGCATCTGTGTGTGTGTGTGTTTTCGCTTGTGAGTGTGCGTGCAACCTTATTGTTGCAAAACATATCAATGGAACTGGTTATGCATTTCAAAACTTCACAATCATCCAGTAAGCAGTATTGGAGCCATTATCTGCAAGTGGAAGGAACATCCTCGCAAGATTTCTGACCAGGAAGTCAGAAGGATATTCAGAAGACTAGCCCAAGAGCCAGGGAATACTGATAGAATGTACTGAAATACTGATAGAATGTATTCTGGTCAGGCGAGAGCAAAATTGAACTTTTTGGATGTCATACTACACATACTACACACCATATTTGGAGGATTCACAAGAGGGACCCCTGGAATCTTCAATATTGAAAGACTATCTGTTTAAAAGAATGGGCCAAAATCACACCTGAATACTGGCGGCGGGACACTGCAGATGAAGTGTATGTCTTATAATACTCCCCAATATACTGTATCAAAATATGTAATCAGAAATATGACAAGGCATGGTTTCAATTCAAGTCCTCACTCTAAAGAAGCAATGTAATCTCCTATTATCTGTCATTATTACATAACACAGATAAGACTTCTACTGTGTTCAGAGGCGTATCAAGCTTTTTTAAAGTGTGGGGGTTGTGGGATAGGAAAATTAAGCAATCTGACCAAATTATAAATAACTCCCTACAGGGACGTTGTAAGTATTTTCTGAGAGGGGGGCGGACTGGTGTCTGGGAGTTTCTCTCCCGAAAAAAATTGAGATTCTGATTGCTAAACACACCATTTTAATGCAGTTTGGGAGGGACAGAAGAAGCAGCGCCTATGTGTGGCTCATGTGACATAGGCCTACATGATCTACCTGCTATCACTTCACTATTTGACACTACCCTACATGGAGACATATCTCATGTTATAAATCAAGAAATAATTTCAGAAATTATGTTTTGTGCATGTGGGTTAGCAGGCTACAATAAATTGCCTCACAGACAGCAGCCTAATTTCGAGATATCACTAATACCTATTAAATAAATGTAAAGGACACAGAATAGTGACAGAACTGTAAGCTCAAATTCAAAAACGTTTGAAGTCTACCCAAACATATGCAAAGGGATATAAATAAATTGTGTTGCATATAGCCAGCTTAATTAATGTCAATTTAAAGATTATGATTAGCAGTTTCTACGGTTTTTCCATTGATAGTTACAGGAAGCCACGTTGTTGTTTAAACTATTGTTGCTTCTAGCCCACGTTACCTCCAGTTTCACTTGCTGCAGGGACGCACACATTGCATGAGCGCTCATAAGCGTTCTATTTGAGTTCTACATGCTGGAAATCTTAGTTCTCAGATGTAGAACTCAAATGTGTCTTGACGCCGCCGTTTGTAAGATCAAAATAAGATGTTCTAAATGGAACGCGATCGTATTTAAGACATTATCTCCAGTAGCACTACGACACACATTGACAGTGAAATGCCACCGGACGTTTGTAAGATCAGGTCAAATAAAACGTTCTAAATGGAACGCGATGTAGGCCTAATTAAGCTGTTCAGATCTTTTCCAAGCGTCTTGGAGATATATGTGTGCTGACTGGGCTATGTCTATATAGTTGATGACACCAAATGAATACGTTTTGATTGGGGACACTTTTAGCCTAGTTTTTTTTTTTCAGTCCACGGTTCCAATTCAATCTTGCTGCAAATCAGACGTGTGAAGCACCGGGCATAACTTAATTTCGCGGCTACCTGTACCATTGGGTTAATTGTTGAGGAGGCCCATAGTTTGAGAAAAGCTGCAGATCATAGACAGAGAAAGCATAATGCTTCGAGAACAGTAGCCAAGGTCTTTCTGCAGAAACAAGTGCCTCGGTGCGCGCACCCCACCCCCGTTTTCACTTTGACTCCCTGCATTTCTACATTGTGAC